>NC_089765.1:10918375-10953375 GCF_040412425.1 Macrobrachium rosenbergii | reverse complement strand
CGGGGAAGTGAGAAGAGAGTAGAAAATGACATTTCTCTACACAAACCCAATATGGAGACTTTTATCACCAAATATCAGGCCTAACCCTCGTCCCCGAAACTTTTCGCCTTTTTATTGTACTGTTCAAAGCCTAGAGGGAATTCGTAAAATACCCATAAACATAGACACCACAGAGAGAGAGAGAGAGAGAGAGAGAGAGAGAGAGAGAGAGAGAGAGAGAGAGAGAGGGGATTAATGTACTTTCTGATGACAATTATAAGTTCAGTTAATAATAGTCTGATTTTCCACAAACAAATGAAAAAGATGATTTTAAAAGAGAGAGAGAGAGAGAGAGAGAGAGAGAGAGAGAGAGAGAGAGAGAGAGAGAGAGAGAGAGAGATTAATATACTTTCAGATGACCACTAATTAGTTCTCTTAACAGTAATCTAAACTTCTAGAAAAAAAATGAAAAAAAAATTGAGAGAGAGAGAGATTGGTGTACTCTCAGAATAGCAATTATAAGTTTTATATTGATATTAATCTGAACTTCCAAAAACAAACGAAAAAAGGTGAGTTGAAAATAAAAATAAAACTGAGAGGCAGACATCCATGATGCCGCCTTTACAAACATGAAATCTTAATGTTTCAATTAAATTACAAAGACAGTTTCTCCCTTCCAGATGAAACCTTCAGAAACAATAATGTTTCAAAAAATGTCAAAATAAACAAAGCTCGAGAGTTTACTGAATGATCTTCTATAATGAAATCCGAGTGGATCTTTCTTGTTTGTCCGGCCCGGGTGGGGTTGGAGTAGGTAGGGTATAGGGAGAGTAGGAGAGACATGGAGGGCAGTGCCAAGTTCCAGCGCAGCGTAGCGCGCGCCATCAAGCTCGTGCCCCAACTAATGATGAGAGTTCAAGGCTCCAAGGGAGTAAACAGAAGAATTCTCATTTATCTTAGTTTCTAGCTTGATATCAAATAATATGAACTTTGATCAATATTTACCTTAGGAGTTTTGGGTTATAAGTTTATATTTTTCAGTTTTTTTTTTTTTTGAGTCGCTGACAATGAATATAACTGCAAAATTACAATAGATCGCAAACTGGTTGCAATGCACCTATATAACGATGCAGATAATTATTAAGGGAAATATTTCAAAACAAGCATTGTTTTGGTACAGCCAAAAAGCATCATTAACATTCGAAAGAGGCACAAGATATACTGTAACGATTTCACTCAAAGCATTTGATATGTTCACCACACAAACTGAAAAACATTCAATATTTAATATGAAGACTCTAGAGACCTTTCATACAGAAGTGCCAAAACCGAGACTGAATACCGATAACTCTGCCTTCACTAAAAAAATTATTTTAATTTCAATTTTAACTCATTTTTGCCATTTTTAGGGATAAAACCGAAATTGAATATATAGATAAGCCTGCCTTCACTAGAAAAAGTATTGTAATTCCAATTTTGATTCATTTTTGCCATTTTCAGGGTAAAACCGAAATCGAATATATAGATAAGTCTGCCTTCACTAGAAAAAGAACTTTAATTTCAATTTTAATTCATTTTTGCCATTTTTAATTATGTTGATTGTATTTATTTTGTTTTATTGGTATAATTGTATTGGTTTTCAACTTTTCTAGAACCTGGAGATAAACAGTTGGCCCGAAATACTGAGAATACTGAGGTTTATTTTGGCGTAGCAGTTCCTCACCTAATAATAATAACAAAAACATCGTATCACGCCCGACAACATAGGCATTTAAAAATAAACCAACAATAGAATCATAAAGCAAAATCGTGGCTAAATCCATCGAATAAGGCTACATACCTAAGCTGTGAGTGAGTAGAAATCAGTGGGAAACCTTCCCAATAGATCACAAACGCATTTCACCACATGACCCACAAAAAAGGGACCATATTTCACGCAGTGATAACACTTGATGAAAAGTGAGAACTACACTAAGTCACAATAACGCGAATCACGATATGACAGCGAAACCCAGTGGGTGAAGAAATGTTGAAAAGACTTACTGGAATGGGGTGGAATAAAGAGTTTAGGCCAAAGCGCTGGGACCTATGAGGTCATCACGCACTGAAAGGAGTAACTGAGAGCAGAAAGGTTTGAAAGGCGTAACGGGAGGAAAACCTCGCAGTTGCACAATGAAGCAATTGTTAGGAGTGGGTGGATAGTCAGGTGGAAGAAACAGAATATGAATGGAGGTGCAGTAAAAGAAATGAAAGGGACTGCAGCTAGGGGGCGAAGGGACGGTACAAAAAAAAAAACTCACCGGGGAAGAGTTATTTGATTTGCAAAAGCACAGGAAAATATCATAAAACTGATTTGCAACAGTAACTGGAAGCACATCAGCAGATTTCTTTTGGCTGTACCTTATTTTTGCTTTGCTTTAACCAGTTTATTTTTTTTTTTTTTCTATTTAGGTCAATTTCGAGACTTACTGATAGCGGGTGGCATGCGAGAACTCTGCATACCTGCAGCTTCCCATCACGGACAAGTGAACACGTACGAACGTAACATCATCGCCCACACAAACAAATCCTTTATCCAGACACATTTCTAGCAATCACTGACCTTAAACTGGTCTGCCCATACAACGGAGTATTATCATGAGTCACCTCTCACCTTACAAATTCAAAGGTTGTATTTCCTTTTAACGCCATCTTTCATTTATGCTCCCCGCGTGTCTGTGATTTTTCTTAGATGCTAAATATTTACCTATGTTTTTCACCTTACAAAATTCAAACTCTTGCGTTTCCTATTCAAGTCATCTTTCCTTTATGCTTTCCGCGTGTCTGTGAAAAGTATCATTCTTGGATGCTAACAATTTAACTAGCTTTCTTCCTACAAAATTTAAACTCTTGCATTTCCTATTCACGTCACATTTAATTTATTTATACTCTTCGTGTGTCTGTGAGAAGTGCTTTGAAAACCTGGTGTTGGGAGGCGCCAGCAAAGCTATAACCTCTAACTATTTTTCTAAATTAGCGACTCCTTCGTGGTTTTATTCATAAATATGAACTTCCAGAGTTCACGAAAACGACAAATTTTCCTGATTATACCCGGAATTGAATTTATAATTATGAAATGTTTGGGCGAACGTCATTAATGACAGATGCATAACTTAATATTCATCAACGAGAAACAATTGCTGTGGGAGGAAAGGCTCCAAAATGTATGAAAAAAAAACTAATAATAAAAAATTGTCAAATCAAATATCGGAAAAAAAGTTGACTTGCAAAGGGAACAAAATACATTCAGGGAGAAATGCAACGGATATACTATCTATATATATATACACACATAATATATATATAATTATATATATATATGTATATATATACGTACATATATAAATAATTATATACATATGTATATATATATATCAGTATATATAAATTTTATACATATATATATATATTATATATATATACATACATACATACATGCATACACATACATCTATACATATACAGAAAGACACAGCATCTCGTGGTAGAAATGACTGTCCTACACCCGGCAGTAAACAAATAACCATAAAAAATACAAGAGAGTAAAACTAGAAGAAGAAGAAGAAGAAGAAGAAGAAGAAGAAGAAGAAGAAGAAGAAGAAGAAGAAGAAGAAGAAGAAGAAGAAGAGGCCTCACAAAAAAACTCACGTGCAGGTGACGTCGTATTGGTCGAACCAGTGTCAGGGTTTTCGGGCATCCTCTCCTCCACGGGACTCAGAGGACCTGGCGAGGAAAAAAAGAAAAGTGGAAGGATTGAAGTGGTGATTGAATACTTGAAAGTGATGGGGATTTTTAAAAGAAGTGATGCAGAGAGAGAGAGAGAGAGAGAGAGAGAGAGAGAGAGAGAGAGAGAGATTCACCTTTATGGGATTTTTTAAAAGACGTGAATTCTGCAGAGAGAGAGAGAGAGAGAGAGAGAGAGAGAGAGAGAGAGAGAGAGAGAGAGAGAGAGAGAGAGAGAGATATTCACCTTTATGTTTGTCAAATATTTCATGATTTAAATCTCTAAAATCGACGGGGAATTCTGCAGAGAGAGAGAGAGAGAGAGAGAGAGAGAGAGAGAGAGAGAGAGAGAGAGAGAGAGAGAGAGAGAGAGAGAGATTCACCTTTATGGTTTGTCAAATATTTCATGATTTAAATCTCTAAAATCGACGGGGAATTCTGCAGAGAGAGAGAGAGAGAGAGAGAGAGAGAGAGAGAGATTCACCTTTATGTTTGTCAAATATTTCATGATTTAAATCTCTAAAATCGACGGGGAATTCTGCAGAGAGAGAGAGAGAGAGAGAGAGAGAGAGAGAGAGAGATTCACCTTTATGTTCGTCAAATATTTCATGATTTAAATCTCTAAAATCGACGGGGAATTCTGCAGAGAGAGAGAGAGAGAGAGAGAGAGAGAGAGAGAGAGAGAGAGAGAGAGATTCACCTTTATGTTTGTCAAATATTTCATGATTTAAATCTCTAAAATCGACGGGGAATTCTGCAGAGAGAGAGAGAGAGAGAGAGAGAGAGAGAGAGAGAGAGAGAGAGAGAGAGAGAGAGAGAGAGAGATTCACCTTTATGTTTGTCAAATATTTCATGATTTAAATCTCTAAAATCGACGGGGAATTCTGCAGAGAGAGAGAGAGAGAGAGAGAGAGAGAGAGAGAGAGAGAGAGAGAGAGAGAGAGAGAGAGAGAGAGATTCACCTTTATGTTTGTCAAATATTTCATGATTTAAATCTCTAAAATCGACGGGGAATTCTGCAGAGAGAGAGAGAGAGAGAGAGAGAGAGAGAGAGAGAGAGAGAGTCAAAGTCAAATTCTTTATTCCAGAGAGAGAGAGTCTATACATAGTTTTATAAAGAGATAATAAACAGTATTCATTATTTATGTTTACAGGTGACATATTGCAATATAATATCACTGATATTAAAAACGGAAATGCAATAAAATCGACTCTATGCAACAGAAATGGTAAGATAAACAACATACAATAATATAGGCATAAAAAAGAAAGAAGAGAGAGAGAGAGAGAGATTCACCTTTATGGTTGTCAGATTTTTCATGATTTAAATCTCTAAGAACGGCGGGAATCTTGCAGAGAGAGAGAGAGAGAGAGAGAGAGAGAGAGAGAGAGAGAGAGAGAGATCCACCTTTATGTTTCCCCTGTAGGATTTGAATGCCTCGTGAATTAAATCTCTAACAAAGGCCGAAATGTTTTAAACGTCAAACTCCTTTCTATAACAATAACAGCTTTAACGGCTGATACCTGAATGGAAAACTCCCTTGTTCTCTGTTACCAATTATTCCGATTTCGAGAGAGAATTTTGGGTTTCCATAAAAAGCGAAATCTATTGGGCCACTTTCTAACTATGCTGTGATTCCAGAATATCAAGGTCTTGAGGGTTGGTGGTATGGCCTAAAATGCAGAAGTCTTTATGATCGATGTGTGCTTTACAAATTTTTGAGTGATTTCTTGTATTGGAATGTTCTGGGTTTGAAATTCTGCTACCTGTACGAAAGCTTACTCCACGATGGCAATCGATACGCCACCTTAAGAAGTCTACTGGTGGATCCCACATAGGTCCCTGTTTGACATTCAGGGCAAGTATATTTATAAATAACACCAGATGACATAATTATACGGTGATGACCGATCTATAATTTTAAAGAGTGAACCGATGGTGAAAGGGTTCTTAGGAATTAAAGTAACATCAATGGTATAAAAATGATCCTGAATGATTTTTGTGAACTTTTTGTGAAACTTGAGGTCAGGAGTAAATGGAAAGCTTGCATAAAACTTCATTTTTTGGACAGTTCAAACTGCTGGTTTTGTAATGAAATGTTTGTTGAGTAGTTTATATAATTTACTATACACCAGCTTTGCAGGGAAACAGTTATTATTAAAAAAGTCAATTAAAAATGAAATTTCTTTATGGAAAAGGCTCCAGTTCGACGTAAGGACGAGTGCTCTGTGGAGAAGGGTAGAAACAGAGTTGGATTTAAAAGCATCGAAACAAGAGCTATAAAAGTTGGTACCAAGTCCAGTAAAAATTTTCTTCCTAAAAACCGTAGCATTAGAACTGTCGTGTTCTCTAAAAACTAGAACGTCCAGGAGTGGTAGACTGTCGTTCGCCTCTTTCTCAACTTTTTTTAATAATAACTGTTACCCTGCATAGTTATGTACATCAACATTTCCACTCAAAACACTTACTGAAACAAATACGCGTACACCAACCATACCAGGTCAAACATCCGCGCACACGCAAGCGCGCCTTGGGACTTCATTCTCTGGAAGAAAATCACCCTGGGAAAACGATGGGACTTCCTTCTAGATTCTCTAGAAGACAATAACCCTGGAAAAACGATTCCTAAAAGTTAACAGAAAAGTTTGAGAGGATAGAAGGGGAAATGGGGTACCGCGAGATTCGGACTGACAGGGGATTCGCGTGCCGTTTGAGGCGTAGACACGCCCCATACCAATTTCCTTTATCCAGGCAATAAAGACGGATTACTTTTACTCGCTGTTCGGAGACGGGACGACACTGTTTTGCTTCTTTTTGAGAGAGAGAGAGAGAGAGAGAGAGAGAGAGAGAGAGAGAGAGAGAGAGAGAGAGAGAGAGAGAGAGAGATAGTTTCTCCATGACTGAAACGACGTTTTCCTTAATGTGCTTCTGTGTATGTGTGTGTGTGTGTGTAAGAAGAGAGAGAGAGAGAGAGAGAGAGAGTTTTCAATAAAATATGTTGAGAGAGAGAGAGAGAGAGAGAGAGAGAGAGAGAGAGAGAGAGAGAGAGAGAGAGAGAGAGAGAGTACTCAATAAAATTCAAAAACTTCTTGTGTGTGTGTGTGTGTGTGTGAGAGAGAGAGAGAGAGAGAGAGAGAGAGAGAGAGAGAGAGAGAGAGAGAGAGAGAGAGAGAATTCCATACGTTTCTCGACAATCGTAGACAGAAGGGGAAAAGAAGGGAGAAGAATTAATGAAGAACACCAAAGGCATTCCACTAAAACTCGAAGGCTCCTTGTCTACCTCACTCGATCCCAGACTACGAGCGCAGGAAAGCCTATGTGTTACTTAATAACACAGTGTTCCGACGTTTCCCTAACTTCCATCACAACAGAGTATAAGGTTTCCTCTTTCCTTGATGGCGGTGCTGGTGGGGAAGACTGGACTGAGATGGCTGGCTGCTGTTTCAGCAAGGAGAATACATTACATAGCTGGCAAAGACTTGTATATGTGTGCATGAGTGTATTATTCGATTGCAGTTAATGCAACCTGATGTAACAAATAATTCTGAATATCTTTTTTCAATATGCAATTCAAATACCCGGATGCAAAGTATTAGGGTGCAATTTTGTAAAACTACAATATGAATTTGGGTAACTCAGCGATTAACATTATCAATCTGAAACTGCATTCGATTGCAGTTTTTGTAACCTGGTGTGAAAAATAATTCTGAATATCTTTTTCAATATGCAATTCAAATACCCGGATGCAAAGTATTAGGAGTGCAATTTTGTAAAACTACAATATGAATTTGGGTAACTCAGCAATTATGATTATCAATCTGAAACTGCATTCGATTGCAGTTTTTGTAACCTGGTGTGAAAAATAATTCTGAATATCATTTTTCAATATGCAATTCAAATACCCGGATGCAAAGTATTAGGGTGCAATTTTGTAAAACTACAATATGAATTTGGGTAACTCAGCAATTATGATTATCAATCTGAAACTGCATTCGATTGCAGTTATTGAAACCTGAAAAATAAAAATCATTTGTTTGCAACTCAAAACCGGATGCAATGAACATGCAATGTAAAATTACAATATGAATTTGGGTAACTCAGCAATTATGATTATCAATCTGAAACTGCACTGTGTTGGCGAAACCTGAAAAAGAAAAATGATTGCAGCAAACTGGCATGAACATAATTTATCACTTTATATCTTGAATAATTGGATGTATGATTAGATATAAACACGTTTGGTATACTGTAATAATTACAGTATAATGGGATTAGCCTATAATTGTTTTATATATAACATTTAGGATATCGCAGTATTGTGGCTTGCCTTCAACTTTGTCTTTTACATAATTCGCCCAAACATGATTTTGAACTGGTGGAATCTACAGGCTCTAAATTACAGATGGATTTAGAGTACTCCGTAATTCACTGATAAGAATATCGGTAGTGTACACCAAATTGAACTGCATTGATTTTAACGTTTTGCAGATTTTTCTAGCTGACAAATTACTGTTTCTGATTATCAACGAGCAGTTCCACTCCAAACAAAATAAACATTCGAACATAAAAACACTGTTAGTGTTGGAAATGTCTGAGCGCTGGTACACAATACATCAAAAGACAAGCCGCTTATGAAAATAATATATAATTTCAAGAAAACCTTTTCTGAGATTGCTTGTCTTAATGAAAATACGTGTTAACAGACTGAAGCATAAATCGAAAAATTTTCGGTATATAATAAACTTCAAGTAAATTGATTTACCTTATAGAAAAGTCTCGTAAAAATACTTTGGAAAAAATACTTCGTTCCTCGGGTTTCTAAACATGGAAATGGTTAATACAGAGAGAGAGAGAGAGAGAGAGAGAGAGAGAGAGAGAGAGAGAGAGAGAGAGAGAGAGAGAGACCTAACGAACAAGATCTGAAAATAAAATAATCAACGAGGAATAAGCTATACCGACAGACGATGGGGTTTGCAAACACAAGTAGACTACCGAGAGAGAGAGAGAGAGAGAGAGAGAGATAAATGCATTGATTAACAGACAAAAATACAGTATTAATCACTAAAGCTTTTCCATTTACGATCTTATAAATCGTGGGTATGGAGAATGTCTTGATATCAGCAAAGTTTTCCTTAAAAAAAAATAAATAAATAATATTTTAACTGTGAGCATGATTCAAAAAGGTCAAGCCAAGATAGGAACTTATCGGTTAGCAGCGTGAAGTGTCAAACCCAAATTTCCAAGAATTCATACGGATTGTTATAAAAATATTCCAAGACTGTTATTGTTATTATTATTATTATTATTATTATTATTATTATTATTATTATTATTATTATTATTATTATTATTATTATTAAAATAGTTGTACCAGGCCACTGAGCTGATCAACAGCTCTCAAATGGCTGGCCAGAAGGATTTGTTTTTATTTATATTTTTCATGAACACCTAAACACTGTTAATCTTTAACACTTTCCTGCGCAAAAATGCTGAGACGAACGAGGAACTCCACTGCCATTCCCAGCAATGCAGAGAACCACTTATGTGACAAAAGATATTCTTTTGCCCTAAGACGACAGGCTCGCTAATGGCATGCAAATATCATCGGAGCCCTCTACAAAAATCTCAGTCGTCTGTCTTGAATGGAAAGTGTTTTTACTTTCGTGTAAAGGAATACGTAAGGCACCGGTGTTTGAAAGCTCATTACTTAAGTTCTCTTCAGCGTTCCTTGGGCCCCTAGCTGCGACGCATTTCATTTCTTTTATTGTACCTCCGTTCATATTGTCTTTCTTCCATCTAACTTTCCATCGTCTCCTAACAATTGTTTCACAGTGCAGCTGCTTTGAGGTTTTGCTCCTGTTACGCCTTTCAAACCTTCTTACTGTCAACTTCCCTTTTTGAGGGCTGAATGACCTTATCATAGGTCCCAGCGCTTGACCTTTGACCTAAATTCTATATTCAATTCCAATTCTATACTTGATTTGGTCACGTGGTTGCCTAACTGCACAGTTCACAGTTCCTCACACCACACACTCTTGGACCACAGTTGCTACTTCGTCGTGTGGGCCTTTCTCATTTCAGATAGTTAATGCAAAGTTCAGCAGTTCTGCAGTTCGTATTAATGAATGACACGCTGAATGAGCTCATAGATCCCAGCGATTGGCCTTTGGCCTAAATTCTACGTTCCATTTCATTTATTCATAGCCAAGACCACAGTTACATTGGTGTCTGTAAAGCTTAGAATCCTTCCGGGGGCGTAACGAAAGACCCCGGAAGGATTCTAAGCTCTACAGACACCAATGCAACTTCGGTGTTGGCTATAAATAAATGGAATATGGAACTTAGGCCAAAGGCCAAGCGCTGGGATCTATGAGGTCATTCAGCGCTGAAAAGGGAAATTGAGAGTAGAGAAATCTGAAAGGTGTAATGGATGAAAACCTCTGGCAGTTGCACTATGAAACATTGTTCAAGTAACGCCTACAGTGCTCCGCCTGAGGTGCAATGACGGCACTATCCCCCTACTGCCTGAGTTTTATAAATAAACTTCCAGTATGTGAAAGGATTAGGAAAAGGAAACCTAGAGAGTACTGATTAATGATCTGAAAGAGGCGTTGGGAAGTAAAGCCTCAATGTCCACGAAGTGAATGATATGATGTAGGCTACATAGGAGATTTGACGAGCTAGTTATGAATCCTCTGTGGATTAAGTGGTTTAAGGTGTGGAAGTTTTCTCCGTAGGAGTTTCATCCACAATTCGGCAGTTAAATCATGAACATGGCAATGATTACTGAGTTTTTTTTTTTTTTTTCTGGAGCCACCTACTGTTGTTTTTCTCTCTCTGGAGCCATCCACTGTTAAGCATAAATCTGAAAAGATGCAAAAGAGAAAAAGAATTGTTGTTTAGCAAAGTAAATGCAAAAAGAAAAGTCAAAGAGATGAATCAAAGAGGAAATGAATCTTAGAACTGAAAATACAAAAACAGCGACGCTGTCTGCAGAGCACTCGGCTGCATCTTGATGTAATGAGCATTGCCGAGCTATGTTGAAAATATGGAGATGCGGAGATGAAAAGCTGTAGATCTGGATGATAGAAGAGTGGAAGGAATTAGGTGCAATTGGAGGATTTAGGGGAAACAAAACTTGATGATTCGAGGAGGGAAACTGATGCTGTAGCAGCCGGTAGAGAAAGCGTGACTGGGTGACTCACCAAGGTGTGACAGGACAAAGGAAAATGTCAGAAAGAATATGTGACAAGAATGGGAGTGGCTCTGTATAAAGCCAAAGGTGACAGAATTAGTTGCAACAACAATCAGGACACTATGAGGGAGGTTCATTGAGAAAGTAAGAAATATAACATATTGGAATTGGAATTTAGAATTTAGGCCAAAGGTCATCAACCGCTGGGACCTATGAGGTCATTCAGCCCCAGAACGGAAACTGAGAGTAGGTAGGTTTGCAAGGCGCAACAGGGGAAAAACCTCAAAGCAGTTGCACTATGAAACAATTGTTAGGAGAGGAATGAAAGGGGTTGCAGCTAGGGGCCGAGGGGACGCTGCAAAGAACCTTGAGTAATGCCTACAGTGCATCACGTGAGGTGCACTGACTGACTGATACTGGAAGAACAGGTGATGAAGCAATGTTTATATAAAATACTTATTATGAAGCAGTTCTCTGAGACACTTGAGAGTGGAGGAAAGTGAAAAAAACTATATTTTACAAATCACAAAACACTAAGTCCCTTCATATATATATATATATATATATATATATATATATATATATATATATATATATATATATATATATATATATATATATATATTTATATATATATTATATATATATATATTTATGGTCCATCATCGAAGATGTTTTGTCCATCAAAATGTTGGCAGCACGAGAAACAGCCATGTTGGTTTCAGCGTTGCCATCTCAGTGTAATTTACCCTTAAATCTATGCACCAAAAACTGCTAGCTTTCAGACATTGTCTATTTGAAGCACTGGCCGAGTGTCAACTTCTTCCCAAACCCCACCGGAACTGTTTTCCCGAACAGGTCCCAAAAGCTGATCCAGCAATAAAAGAATTTAAGAAAACAGCGTTCCAGCAAGTCTTCACGTTTCACACCTTACCTCAGTCACTTGTCAACTCATCAGCGAAATAACTTGCTCGCTTGGTTGGATTTATATTTCGCTTTGGTGAGGAATCAAGCGTCGGTTGTATGTGAAAAGCAATTTTAAGTGTGTAAATCCTCTTTATCTTTTCATTACCTTGGTAGCAATGCGATTGAATATAATGCTTTCGTTCGATTTACCTTTATATCACCTATATATTTACAAACGTGCATACATATATATATATATATATATATATATATATATATATATGTGTGTGTGTGTGTGTGTATATATATATATATATATATATATATATATATATATATATATATATATATATATATATATATATATATATATATATATATACTGCTTGGCTATGAGCACAGACAAAAGAATCTGCAATGAACATATATATATATATATATATATATATATATATATATATATATATATATATATATATATATATATATATGAGTAGTATATATATATATATATATATATATATATATATATATATATATATATATATATATATATATATATATATATATATATATATAGCTTGACTGTGAGCACAGACAAGGAATCTGCAAAAACAGGATTAAAGTTAGCCGTGCTTGCTTTTCAGTTTAACTGCTCAAGCATAAAATCGTTTTCAATATCACTAATGCAGACGGGGAAATCAAACTGAACAAGCAGGCCTACTTACACTCGTTAGCGCTTGATAATTTATTCAATAAGCTATTGCTTGCAGGCCCAAACACATAATATGCAAATGAAATAGCTTTCAAAACATATCCTACCCGATTTGATACCCCTTGGCTCAACTTTCTGAGGTACTTAAAAGTACATTTATTCACATCCATAAGTTTCAGAACTACCTACAGCAGAAACACTTCAGTTTTTATAAATAAGCAGATACCTAAAGGCTGATAGAATATTATAGAATATTCTATTAGCCAAGCTCTGGGACCTATGAGGTCATTCAGCGCTGAGAAGGAAAATTGAGAGTAAAAGGTCTAAAAGGTGTAACGGGAGGAAAACCTCATAGCAGTTGCACTACGAAACAATTATTAGGAGAGGGTGGAAAGTTAGATGGAAGAAAGAGAATATGAATGGAGGCACAGTAAAAGGAACAGAAGGGGTAGCAGCTAGGGGCCTAAGGAAGGGACGCTGCGAAGAACCTCAAGTAATGCCTACAGTGCACCGCGCGCGAAGTGCACTGACGGAAAAAGGCTGAGAAATATTGACACACGCGTCTCCATATCTACATCCTCTTCCCAGCTTGTTCCCAATTTTATATGGGGTCGCCGTGATGCCTTCTTTTGAAGGACCATGATTTGGCTTTGGGGTAGACTTTGCAGTCCCGATCGGCTGCCAGCACATTCATATCAAGAGAGAGCCGAGCACTCACAGGCGAAAGAACCCGAAACAAGAAGAAAGAAAGAAAGCACGCATAAATTAGCCGCTACAATTCTGGAAACCTCTTTGTTAATTGCCACCGTTGCAAAGGCTGCTCCCGATGAATAATGCCTTTTGCTGCAGGTTTTCCGACGCTGCGCAAAAGGCAGTTAATTAAAACCTTGTTTAATTATCAAACACGTTTACTTCGACCCGGCCAAATTCAATTTGCTGTTTTTTCTCAAGAGGAGGAGCTAGCTTACTTGCTAAGCCTCGCGGGCAGGTAGGTCGACGGGAATGGAGAGAGGTCCCAAGGAGCCAGGAACGCGTCCAAAACAGGTAGGCGATCAAAGGAGGAAGAAAACAGGAAGAACGGACCAGTCACCGTTACTGCTCTTTGCATTTTCTCTTTTTTGTATTTTACTTCTCTTCGGTAATCCGAAAACGAACGGGTATGTTATGGAGAAAATAGACTATAGAATTTAAGCCGAAGGCCCAGCGCTGGGACTCCACGAGGTCTTTCAGTGCCGAAAGGGAAATTGACAGAAAGAAGTTTTGAAAGGTGTAACAGGAGGAAAACCTCGCAGCTGGACTGTGAAACAATTATTAGGAGAGGGTGGAAAATCAGAAGGAACAAAGAGAATATGAACGGATAAAGTCGAAGGAATGAAAGAGGTTGCAGCCAGGGGTCGAAGGCACGTTGAAAGAACCTTAAGTAATACCTACAGTGCACCGCGTGTGGTGGACTGACGCCACTACCGTACTGTGGGGAGTATCAACTTTTACCTAGATTACGTTCGACATTATATCTAAATAAATTGGTATTTTCATTATTATTATTATTATTATTATTATTATTATTATTATTATTATTATTATTATTATTATATAAACTGAAATTGATATGGAATAATAAAAAATGAGCGAACAAGAGAACGTCTTATTATTTATTTAACGCTGTTATTTAAAATGATACGATTAACTGATTTGCGACACCGCAGTAGGTCGATATGTGCAATTCATCGCATAAAACGAATTGTTCTTTTATTAATATGCGACACCAAGTCAACGCTCATTTTTTTATTATTCTCTATCAATTTCAGGTCATAATAATAATAATAATAATAATAATAATAATAATAATAATAATAATAATAATAATAATAATAATAATAATAATAATAATAATAAAGAAAAACATTGAGGAGAATGTAATCATTATATATTCACCGGAAGCTTTCTTCAAAGTTAACGCTCATTTTTCATTATTCTACATAAATTTCTGGTGATATAATAATAATAATAATAATAATAATAATAATAATAATAATAATAATAATAATAAATTAAAACACTGAGGAGAATATAATCATTATATATACCAGTTTCCGATTTCAAAGCTTCCATTGAAAAGCCTACCGGAAAATATTTGGAAATAGGGACGTGAACCATTCATTTACTGCTATTATAACACACAGAATTGGTGCCCTGCCCAGCCTATGAGGGAGCAATGCCCTTCACATTAACGTCACCTTGGTGACGATGGGTTTATTTCAGCTGTATGACAATGTACCTTATTTCGGCAGATATTTGTAAGTATGAGTTTATGTAATATCTTATCAGTTTTCAAGGTCAAGGATTACAAACGGCCTTGTAAGAATAATCTTTTTTTTTGTTCCCTCTCGAATTTCAAGGCTTGCAGTGGAAAGTGTCTGCACATATGCCACGGAGGAGAGAAATTAAGAGGTGACGGCCCCCTTAGGAAGGTAGTGCTGTCAGTGCACCTCACGTGGTGCACTATAGGCATTCACTTAAGGTTCTTTGCATCGTCCCTTCCTTAGGCCCCTAGCTGCAACCTATTTCATTCCTTTTACTGCACCTCCGTCATTATTCTCTCTATTCCATCTGATTTTCCATCCTCTCTGACAGTTATTTCACAGTGCAACTGCGAGGCTTTCCTCCTGTTACACATCTCAGATCTTCTGACTGTCAATTTCCCTTTCAGCGCTGAATGACCGCATAGGTCACAGCGACTGGCCTTTGGCTTACTCTGTATTCAAGTATTCTAAGAGGTCACGGCGGCCATTAAAATACACTGAACTGGTGAGTGTGACCAGTAGACTTCTTATCATACCCTTAAAAGTGCAATAAAAAAAATCATTAACATATCTGAGCTGAGCAACGGAACACAGATGCCGACTAAGTGCAGACAAAAGGGGCGTTTTTACCCATCGCACGGGATCTCATATATATGCAGATCGTTGGCGGGACGAGAGGGCTAGAGAGGATTTGGGGAGATTTCGTGATGGGGCGCATCAGGGCCAGAGAAGGGAAATAAAACAGCAGCAGCCCCGGGGAAGTATTTCCCTGGAAACAATAACCGCGGGAAGCGCGGGAAGTACTTTCCTAGGGGAATATGAAGGATAATTAGAAAACATGGATAAGGGGATTCTTAAAAATATCAGACAGTGAAAAATTTAGGGGGGAAATGCTAGGTTGTCTAAGAAACTGGGGTCCAGTAGCAACAAGGGTTCAAGGAAACATTAAAAACAGCAAAAGCTATGGGGAAAAGGCTAGGTTTTCTAAGAAACTAAAGTCCAGTAGCAAAAAAGGTTCCAGGAAACGTGAGAAACAGCGAAAGCTATGACAAAAATGAAAGGTTTTCTAAGAAACTAAAGTCCAGTAGCGACAAGGGTTCAAGGAAACATAAGAAACAGCTAAAGCTATGAAAAAAAAATATTGAGTATTCTGCAAAACTAAGGTCCAGTAGCAAAAAGGTTCCAGAAAACATTAAAAACAGCAAAAGCTTTGGGAAAAATGCTAGGTTTTCTAACAAACTAAGGTCCAGTAGAAACAGGGGTTCAAGAAAACATTAAAAACAGCAAAATCTATGGGAAAAATGCTAGGTTTTCTAACAAACTAAGGTCCAGTAGCAAAAAGGTTCCAGAAAACATTAAAAACAGCAAAAGCTTTGGGAAAAATGCTAGGTTTTCTAAGAAACTAAGGTCCAGTAGAAACAGGGGTTCAAGAAAACATTAAAAACAGCAAAAGCTATGGGAAAAATGCTAGGTTTTCTAAGAAACTAAGGTCCAGTAGAAACAGGGGTTCAAGAAAACATTAAAAACAGCAAAAGCTATGGGAAAAATGCTAGGTTTTCTAACAAACTAAGGTCCAGCAGAAACAGGGGTTCAAGAAAACAAGAGACACAGCTAAAGCTATGAGAGAAATACTGAGTATTCTACAAAACTACGGTCCAGTAGCAACATGGGTTCAAGAAAACATTAAAAACAGCAAAAACAGAAAAAAGAAACAGTCCTAAAACAGGGGTTCAAGAAAAAAGAGACACAGCTAAAGCTATTCTAAAAAGTATTCTACAAAACTACGGTCCAGTAGCAACATGGGTTCAAGAAAACAGAAGAAACAGCTAAAACTATGAGAAAAAGACTAAGTATTCTACAAAATTAAGGTTCAGTAGCAAAAAGGTTCCAGGAAACGAGAAGCAGCTGAAGTTATGATAAAAATACTAAGTTTTCAAAAAGAACTAAGGCCCAGTAGCAACAAGACTTCCACGAAATACGAGAAACAGATGAATTTGAGAAAAATGCAAAGTTTTCTAAGAGATTAAGGTCAAGTACCAACACTGATAAATAACATAACAAGTATCACAGACAATACTGAAATGATAGATAACAATGTTGATGCAAACGGAAAACTTGCAAAATGAAGTGTGGAAAGTTATTCATTAAGGTTATTCATTAAGGAAATTAAAATTTATGGCTTAACAAGGTCTTAAACCAATTCACGAAACGGAAAGCGATACAGAACAAGTATAAAATGCGCCGACGTTTCTTCGGCGCGATGGAGTTTTCTGTACAGCCGCTACAGCGTAAAATCAAGGCCACCGAAAACAAATCTATCTTTCGGTGGTTCGGTATAATGCTGTATGAGCCTCGACCCATGAAACTTTACCACGGCCCGGTGGTGGCCTATCCTATACCGTTGTCAGAAGCACGATTATGGCTAACTTTAACCTTAAATAAAATAAATACTACTGAGGCTAGAGCTCTGCAATTTGACATGTTTAATGACTGGAGGGTGGATGATCAACATACCAATTTGCAGCCCTCTAGCCTCAGTAGTTTTTAAGATCTGAGAGCGGACAGAAAATGTGCGGCCAGAATAAAGTGCAGACGGACAGACAAAACCGGCACAATAGTTTTCTTTTAAAGAAAACTAAAAAAAAGGAGCCGGGTTATCACTGCTAAATCTTTTCAAGCTTTCGTTTTATTGTCCTGTATGACAATTTCGTCTTGAAATACAGACGGGAACAATAGCACAGGGACCTATTCCTTGCTATTATTCCGTATATACCTCAGTTCCCTTAGACCTTCCGACGACGATAAATAAGAATGGTCATGAAAGTTACTGTTGCTTCTCACCGAATCGATCAGCAAAACGGATAAAAAAAAAACCTTGATGTGAATACAGAGCGCCATGGTAACTCACAAACAATGACATTTGTTCCATGCAGTTCGCGTTAGGTCGTGTTTTTGACCACATTGCTGGACACTTTCGAGAATTCCAATACACGGAAAGTTAACTAGTCTTATCAAAACAGTCATTCATATGATAATAATAAAATTAACAAGCTGCTTAATCCCATGCAAGTATTAATAAGCAATTTATGTGCCATTAAAATTGCAAGTCATTGGAAAACGCGGTTCAAAATTTCAGAACTATAACGTTACAGAATTTAGACCAAAGGCCAAGCACTGGGACCTATGAGACCATTCAGCGCTGAAACGGAAATCGAGAGCAAAAGGTCTGAAAGGTGTAACAGGAGGAAAACCTCAAAACAGTTGCAATATGAATCAATTGTTACGAGAGGGTTGAGGAAAGTAAGATGGCAGAAAGAAAATATGAAAGGAGGTACAGTAAAAGGAACTAAAGGGGTTGCAGTTAGGGGTCGAAGGCACGCTGCAAATACCTTAAAAGTAATGCCTACAACGCACCGCATGAGGTGCACTGCCGGCACTACCCCCCTACGGGATATAACGTTATAAAACTTTGCGAAACAAAAATAAAAACGTATATGAACATGAAAATCAGACTGAATAATGCAGTGAAGATAATGAATAACTGGATATGCAAATACAAGACGAAGGCATTCCAAGGACAGGGTATTTCACAGCAAAACCTGTTATGGAAATACACGAAGAATCAGCATGACAAATCTCATTACGGGAGGTATGGGCGCTTCCTTCATAACCGTTATATTACTTTGATTATCACCATTTCTACGTATTGTTCTTTTGAATGGCATTTGGATTTGGTATTATATCGTTCATAATTTTGTTCAGCATTGTATTAAAACATCAATTACAATTTCACTGGTCGAAATATAAATATATATTTCACACTTACACCATTCTTGATTTCTTCACCAATAATAATAATAATAATAATAATAATAATAATAATAATAATAATAATAATAATAATGCAGAATTTGAGAAATGCAAAGGCTATTAGTTTCAATAGAAATATAGTTAGCCGTTTTAAGGAATCAAGGGCTATTCAAAGTATGGTGTATATCACACGTAGTTTTATATCGAAGCACTACTTTAATGAAATATTCTTTCTAGCTTTATTTGGTGATGAGTACACTTTTCTCTTCAATAAAATCGAGTAATATTAACTTTCTATTTAACTTATCAATCTTTATTTAGTTTATGACATTATATCTCAAAGCGATCGTATATGAAATGTGTAAGAACTTTGCATAACTACAGCTCACTATTTGCTAATGGAGATTCTCTCTCTCTCTCTCTCTCTCTCTCTCTCTCTCTCTCTCTCTCTCTCTCTCTCTCTCTGTTGCCCTACATACTCCTGAATAGATTGTTCTTTCTAATTCTTGAAAAGACGGAATATTTTCAAACGCTTATTCCTGTAATAGAGATTATATGACTTATAGTTTTGCATTCGACCGCAAGTTTAACAGTGAAATGAAGATTAGATCATCTCAAGGGTTTTCTAACAGACTCCCTTCATAAAAAAAATATATAAGAAAAATAATTTCACATACCGTTACAATCATAAATTTTGACATGCATAAACAAGTATACAAATATATAATGCATACGCCTGCGACTGATTGACAAATAAACACGCATACACACATTAATTATGCATGTATCTGCAACCTGCTATATATATATATATATATATATATATATATATATATATATATATATATATATATATATATATATATATATATATACACACACACACATATATATATATATATATATATATATATATATATATATATATATATATGTGTGTGTGTGTGTGTGTGTGTGTGTGTGTGTGTGTGTATATACGGACTTCTTCTTCTTTCAACGTGCTTTTTCCCATTTTTGTATGGGGTAAGCACGATGCCTTCTTTGAAGGACTTTTGATTTGGCTTTGGGTAGACCTGTGGTCTCGATCGGCTGCCCTGCCTGACACTTAGACCCCGGTAGCGTATGTTTCATATATACCCGACCCAACGCCCTTTCTTAGTTATTGCGCGGGGATATGTGTGAGATGTTTGTTATGTTTTTTTTTTTTTTTTTTTTTAGAAGGTGTTGTAGTGCTTTGTTTTGTGTGTGTATTTAGTCTGTAACATCCAAAGCAAACCTATCCTACATATAAAATGCTACTAAAATGGTCTACAAGCAGTAATTTTTAAAGAATCACGACAATAATTTGTCTTCCTTCAGTTCTTTGCATATTCTCGGGAACCAAAAGATTGTCTGATATTAAAGCTGGGTCATTACGAATCTCCTGCCTCAAGAGTGTGCATATCTATTGATTAATATGTACATTTAAAAATCAATTGCTAGTATCCTTAGACCTCATATTATTATCCTTTTATATCTACTTGACCTACATTTCAATGATATCAAGAAAGTGCGTTTGAAAAACGTGAGGACATATTTCAGTTACTGACAGTTTCTACGTAAAATTTTTACGTACTGAAAGCAGACTGTTAAATCCTTGTGTATATAATTATTATTATTATTATTATTATTATTATTATTATTATTATTATTATTATTATTATTATTATTATTATTATTCAGAAGATGAACCTTATTCACATGGAACAAGCCCACCACAGGGGCCATTGACTTGAAATTCAAACTTCCAAAGAATATCATGGTGTTCATTCGAAAGAAGTAACAGAAGGTCATGGGAATTACAGAAAGAGAGCACTAATTAAAAGAGAAAAATAAATTAATAAGTAACTAGATAAAAATCTAAGTAAATTATTAAAATACAAGGATAACTGTAATAGGTTAGGAATGCACTGCATCTTCGCTTGAACCTCTGAAGTTCCGATTGCACGACATCCTCAGTAGGGAGACTGTTCCACAGTCCAACGGTGTGAGGAATAAAGGACCTCTGGAACTGACAAGCACCGCAGTCAAAACTGTTTACTGTCAAGCTGAAAACATGCCTGGAAATACTATCTGGAAAAGGGTGCACTATCCCGAGACCCTTTCACGAGAGGAAACTTACCCAAAAGTTTATAAACATCTTGCAATCATGAAAGCAGTGGAACTGATGAGAAAGCTTCAGAAAATCACTGAACGGAAAAAGTTCAGTAAAGAATTAAGATGCTAAGCCATGACTGTGAGAAGGGATGCTGATGAAATTAGGTAATGAGATCAAACATTCTTTGTTGGGAAACATCTAATTAAAAGTCGACGAGAGGCACTGGGCGTGAGAGGGTTCAGAAAGCGAGTTGGAAATGAGATTGCCCTCTCGTGATTATGCTATCATCGCCATCATCATCATCATCATTATTATTATTATTAAATTATTATTATTACTACTGTTTTGGTGCTTATTCTTTCAACACATTCAGAGATGCATGCTACACAGCCTTGCAAAGCATTTCTGGCAAAAAAAATATAAATCAGTAAAGAATTCAAGGATGTTAAAGATATAAAGAAGAAAGCCAATTGACACAAGAGCTCTGTACTCCTGCGGACAGGTCGAATAGGAGAAATTCCTCTATCAAAATTATATACTTTCTAAGAAGAGACACATTCGAAATACTACCATTTCTACAACAATGAAACCCAGTAAGGGTTTTTGTGTTTTTTTTACTAAAAATTATGAAAACAACTGCCACACATAGCATCAAGTAAGTGATTAGATTGAAATTTTATACAACCAGCGTAAAATCTCCAGTACTTTCCCGACACCTAGTCATGTGAACCTATTACCGCTTATGATAAGACCTTTTCCAAGATATTAATTTCTCTAATCATTACACTCGCATGACAGCTGTCACGACTAAATTGCCAATGATTGGAATCTGTCACTTTTCATATTTAACACGGAACTAGATATTGTCCTCACCAGCATGTGTGTGTGTGAGCACATTTCTACCACCCAAGCTTACAAGACATCTCAAGAACGGCTTAACAGAATTCCATGAATATTTGAAGGTATGGTCATCTGTCGACCTCATAGATATGATGAAGCTTTGAGGAAATCCGATTAAGATCGAAGACTGTTGCCATGGAAACCATCTATAAAGTAAGCCGACTTCCCCCGAAGAGTTAATCAAGTCAAGGCGATCCCATGAATATATTTGCTTAGTTTCGCCCTATATCGTTCATATTCGTTTTTTTTTTTTAAGATATCTTTATAAAGAGAGTTCAAGGGCAAATGGCGGGTACATTTGGATTTTGCGTGGCTGAAATGATTAACAGTTGGTCATATATTTTGTGAGCTTTGTTGTGAGTATGTTAAGTACCCTTATTTTTCTTCTTCCTCTTCTTCCAATAATAATAATAATAATAATAATAATAATAATAATAATAATAATAATAATAATAATAATAATAATTATTATTATTATTATTATTATTATTATTATTATTATTATTATATTGTTGGAGAAACAAATCCACAATTATGTGTGGGTACATATATTTAAAAAATAAATCTATACAGAGAGCTTTCGGGAATCTGTTCCCTCTTTCATTCTCAAAAGGGGAATCGAGCAGATTCCCGAAAGTTCTCTGAATAGACTTATTTTTTAATATATGTACCCACGCATAACTGTGAATTTGTTTCTCCAATAGTGATAATTAATATTATTATTATTATTATTATGTTGTGGTTTTCGTAAACAAAAAAACATAATAACAAAAACTCACCGTCATGGCCGAGCAGCCATTTTCATCCAAAACCTAACAGAAACCGAACTCGTCCAGTACTGGTATGAACACCCGAGCCTCGGCTTGTCCGAAAATGGATTTATCTCCGAAGATTATCACCTTTAAATGCGGCGTTATGCAAATACAGGGGAGAAAGAGAGAGAGAGAGAGAGAGAGAGAGAGAGAGAGAGAGAGAGAGAGAGATAACGCAATGCTGGCCTCTGAATATTCAGCTGGAAAATAATTTTTTTATGATAATTCGGAAAAGACAGAATATTTGAGGCTCATCATCGCTTACAATTTAAAAATGCTTTCAATATTTGGCTACGAGCGTTTCGCCAAAGTGAGATAGTGAAATGTTCAGATATATAAGGGAAGTGAAAAAAATGTGGTATGAGATGCCTCGGTCATGTGGAGAGAATGAAGAACGGTAGGTTAGAACAGAATAGAATATAGACTTTAGGCCAGAGGCCAGGGGCTGGGACCTATGAGGTCACTCAGCCCCAAAAGGGAAATTGACAGCTGCACTAAGAAAGGATTTGTAGGAGAGGGTGGAAATACAATATATATACATATATGTGTGTATATATATACACACATACACACACAGTACGCACACACATACAAAATAAACACACATATATACATACATACATACATACATATATATATACACCTGTATATATATATGTATATATGTATGTACACACATATATATTATATATACAGGATATGTATATTATATATATGCATATAAATATACACACATACATATATATATATACATACATATACATACATACATACATACATACATACATACAAACCTAGTATATGTACAATATTTTTTAAGGAACCAAGGCAGCAATGCATTCATCACTCACTAACAGTGTGCTGTAAACTGCTACCGAAATTTCACTTCGATCGTTCTGTTTAAAGCTGGTTTTCATGCTAGGATACTGATTTTATATAATAATAATAATAATAATAATAATAATAATAATAATAATAATAATAATAATAATAATAATAATATTCTTTATTTCGGCTCAGGACCATACACATGGAATGTACAAATACAAAACACTCAATCTAGATGCATAAGGTAACATGATAAAAATAATTATCGGCAGTATACACACAGTTACAGAAAAAGCAGAAAAAATAGAATCCATAATAATGGTAATGACTGTAATTACATGGAGAATAATAGCAAAAAACCAAAATTAAAAATGATGACAATGAAAAATTACAGACTGCGTCATTCTAAAGCTGAATGTAACTCATCGCGCTATGTTCAGAACAACAAAGTAAAATGGGGATTTTTACCATTCGCCTAATTGTGTACCTCCATGCAAATGATATGATGTCCATACTATTTTTGTGAAAAGATAGATCTATTTTCGGTGGCCTTGATTATACGCTGTAGCGGCTGTAGAGAAAACTCGATTGCGCCGAAGATACTTCGGCACATTTTTTATTTCTTCTTCTTTAGCAACGTGATGGACTGATGGATGAAGGAAAACAAAAAGGTTTAAATGGTAATATTAAATTGCTGACTGTCTTACCTACCAAAGGAGTACACAATATATTTAGATAGTAGTGTATGTAAATGAGGAACCATTTGAACGATACGAAAACAATGTTAGCAATATGTATCGTCTACGATATAGGTTTCATTTTACTGACAACGTTAAAAGGTAAACACCAATATTCAAAACCCAAAAATCGCAGGCGTCATCAAAACCGATATCGGCAACCAATTCAGTTTGCAACTGAAAAAGATAGATCAACAATAGGCTTGAAGCCAACATCTCTTGATTGCATTGCGTATGTATGTATGTGTACATACATACATATATGTACATACATACATACATATAAATATATATATATATATAAATATATATATATATATATATATATATATATATATATATATATATATATATATATATATATATATATATATATATATATATATGATTGATTATAATCACTTCTGTACGTGATTCATTTATCACACATTACCACAGGTGAAAAATAAGAGACGGGGTGCAGGTTCTGACCGGTTTCGACTTTATTTCCAGGCCATCTATCTATCTATCTTTCTATTTATACATACACATAAATGTACATATCTATATATATACATATATTTATATGAATTCTAATCACAGAAATATACATAATACAAATTAATAAGCAGAGACCTCTTAAAAAAAAAAAAAAAAGATAAATTCAAACCGATCACAACACCCTCGCAACTCACGCCCTATTGAACGAAGTGCTTCTCCAGCATAAACAATTACCTGAAAGAATTTAGCTTCTCTCCCGAATTATCGACTGATATCCATCCACACCATTTGCAATTGTACTGTGTATACCTGCTGTTCATACCCATATCCCTTGCAAGTGAAAGCAAGAGAACAATGCGCCGAAGTTTCTTCGGCGCAATCGATTTTCTGTACAGCGTATAATGCTGTATGAAACTCTCAGTCACGGCCCGTGAAACTCTCAGCCGAGGCCCATGAAACTTTCAGCCACGGTCCGGTGGTGACCTGTGTTTTTGGTACCTATAGCGGTGCCAGAAGTACGATCATGGCTTTCTTTAACCTTAAATCGAATACAAACCACTGGGGCTAGAGGGCTGCAATTTGGTGCATTTGATGATTGGAGGATGGATGATCAACATACCAAATTGCAGCCCTCTAGCCTCAGTAGTTTTTGAGATCTGAGGGCGGACAGAAAAAGTGGGGACGGACAGACAAAGCCGTCACAACAGCTTTCTTTAGCAGAAAACTAAAAAGCACTTTCGCCCAAGCTACTTCTAAAGCTCTCCCGCCGGAAACCATTCAGACAACAACCTGCAAGAGTACTATCTGATATTGTATTCGTAAACACATGAAGCAACTTCATATAACAAGTACTGTGGGTGGTGTGCTTGAAGAGTTTCCTCCCCTTGCCCCCACTTCAAATGCATTTTTGTGTTACTGCAATAAGAGCTGCAGCCATTTCTTCCAGTTTTATTTTAATTTGAATGAGCTTTGTAAACGTACATCTGTGAACGTTCAATTTACGTCAATGTGGTATGAATGGAAGCCTTGGGGGGTTGTGAAAAATTACCTGAAATCTCTACAATAATGAAACTTGAGTTAAAGTTAACACAAATCTCTAATAATGATAATGAAACCCGAGTTCAAATTAACATAAATCTCTAATAATGATAATGAAACCTGAGTTAAAATTAACAGAAATCTCTAAATATTGATAAAAATTTTGTTAAAATTAACAGAAATCTCTAAATATTGATAAAAATTGTGTTAAAATTATTATTAGAAATCTCTAATCATAATGAAACTTTAGTTAAAATTAACAGAAATCTCTAATAATAATGAAACTTGAGTTAAAAACAGCAGAAATCTCTAATAATAATGAAACTTGAGTTAAAAATCAACAGAAATCTCTAATAATAATGAAACGAGTTAAAATCAACAGAAATCTCTAATAATAATGAAACGAGTTAAAATTAACAGAAATCTCTAATAATAATGAAACTTGAGTTAAAATCAACAGAAATCTCTAATAATAATGAAACGAGTTAAAATTAACAGAAATCTTTAATAATAATGAAACCTGAGTTAAAATTACCAGAAATCTCTAATAATAATGAAACGAGTTAAAATCAACAGAAATCTCTAATAATTATGAAACTTGAGTTAAAATCAACAGAAATCTCTAATAATGATGAAACTTGAGTTAAAATTAATAGAAATCTTCAATAATAATGAAACTTGAGTTAAAAACAACAGAAATCTCTCAAAATAATGAAACCCGAGTTAAAATTAACAGAACAGAAACCTCTATTGCTAATGAAACCTGACCTGAACCCTTATGGCCCAGTTAAAAAATTAATAAGTTGAATATTGGTCATCAGTGAAAAATCAGCCGAATTCTCCACTGAGAAACAGAATGTTGTGGTCCTGGCCAAAAGCGGAAAACGAATCGAATTTCTGAGCGGTAGAAGGAAATGAATGAAATTCCGGAGCAATGGCTAGCGCAGGGAGATAAATCATAGATTGACATTGCCACCACTTTCCCTTAGATTTCATCCGACTCTCTTTAGTCTCTGCGCCCTGTGATGTGGGCCTGGAGGTCTTCTGACACTCTTTGCCTGTTCTGAAATGCTAGGTCGTTAACCGTCTCCATTTCAGTGATAAGCAATTTTTTCTATTGTTGGTATTTTGTACTTCTTTGCTGAAACCGAGATAGTAAATTTTTTCTTTTTTCTCTCTTCCTGCCAAAATCACTTCTCTCTCACTAATTTTTTTTTTAAAGAGGCCAAACAATGGCAATTTGCATCTCTTGAGATATTTCGTTCCCGCATAAATCCTCTAATGAACCCAGTAAAAAGATTCATACTGTTTTAGTTTTCTGTAAAAGAAAACTATTGTGCCGGCTTTGCCTCCGTCCGCACTTTTTTCTTTCCGCACTTTTTCTGACCGCATTTTTTCTGTCCGGCCTCAGATCTTAAAATCCGCTGAGGATAGAGGGCTGCAAATTGGTATGTCGATCATCCTCCAATCGTCAAACATACCAAATTGCAGCTCTTATTTGATTTAAGGTTGAAGTTAACCATAAACGTGCATCTGGCAACGATATAGGGCGTGCCACAACCGGGCCGTGGTTAAAGTTTCATGGGCCGCGGCTCATACAGCATTATACCGAGACCACCGAAAGATAGATCTATTTTCGTTGTCCTTGATTATACGATGGACAGGACACTCGATTGCGCCGAAGACACTTCGGCGCATTTTCTACTTGTTTATATCTAAGGCCAAATAATGACGTAGGCGAATATAATTTAAATGACGTGAAATGGGTCGGTGTATTGTGTTATTTCTCGTTGACAAATGCAGATGAATTCCTGAACTAAAATGCACGAGAGTTCAAATTCAGTAATTTCTTAAAATGTCAGAGATCATTTTGACCACCGAGACCTTAAAACACGCGCGAGTATTTACATCCCAGTCACATGAAATATTTCCATTTGCAATACCATAAAACAGTGAGTCACTATAATGAAACGGTAGGTCTGAAAAGAGAACGGCGTTGTATAAAGACTAATTGTAACTTCGTGTATGAGAGAGAGAGAGAGAGAGAGAGAGAGAGAGAGAGAGAGAGAGAGAGAGAGAGACGTAATCTAGAAAATAAAAGAAGTGCGAAAAATGAACAGTAACAAGAAGCATAAAATTAATAATGATAAATAATAGAGAATGTGGTTTGGATAATAACAGAAAAATAAGTGAAGAAAATAACAGAAACTATAAAAAAACAATGTTGATAAATATCACGCAAAATAGCAATCAGAGTTTTTCTTACAACGCAAAGGTGATTTTCATAAATCTGATAAACGGCCAAATTTTGGCTTTTATCGCTAAGGAAATAGAAAAAATTAAAGAAAAATGAAATGCATAAAAAAGTAAAGAGAATTAAGAAACACGATCATTAGACAAAAGTGATTGTTTTGTATCCTTGCAGTTAATAGATCACGCTGTTATACCTCCCTCTATTTCCTTCTTTCTCTTTTCTCGACTGTCGTAACTTTCATCGCCAAATCGGTAAATATGCAAATGGCACACATCCATGCACACACACACACACATATGTATATGTATGCATATACTGTATATATATATATATATATATATATATATATATATATATATATATATATATATATATATATATATATATATATATATATATATATATATATATATATATATATATATATATATATATATATATATATATATATATATATATATATATATATATATATATATACAGAGAGAGAGAGAGAGAGAGAGAGAGAGAGAGAGAGAGAGAGAGAGAGAGAGAGATTCGGCGATAAGTTACGATAATCGAGAATGGAATAAATAGAAAATAGTTTGTATTATATATATATATATATATATATATATATATATATATATATAATATATATACACACATATATATACATACAAACAATGGCTTTTTATTTATTCATATCTCCCGTCAAATTAGCCTGTTCATATTAACATCGTTTTTAAACTTCGCGTCTACCTCGCTTTTAAACCCACTGAGTCTCTTGTCAGTCTTATTGGTCCGAGAGTACTTTACGCTCACACACGAACACAAACACACACAAACACACACACGTACATACATGAAGTTCATACGGTGCTTGTATATCTCCACGTGAGTAATAGCTTGCTTGCACTGGAGTGCTTTTGCGGTCGAAATACTCGACGATTTACCGATGTAATATTTTCAGCTGAGCCATTTCCACGCCACTCTCATTTCATCTAGATTGAATTGGCAACTGCAGTAAGTCATCTGATTCACACTAGCGGATCCAGATAAATTTCATGGGGTTGGGGGGGTACCAATTTTCATATTATTGATGCATATATTTATATATGTATATATATGTATATGTATATATGTGCATATATATACATGTTGTTATTTTTTCTCAGAACTTTGTAATTTACAAAAATGTCATGGGAGAAGAATTTTAATTTTATATATATATATATATATATATATATATATATATATATATATATATATATATATATATATAATATATATATATATATATATATAAATATATATATATATATATATATGTGTGTGTGTATACATATATTTGTTATTATTTTTCTAAAAATTTTATTTAGAAAAAAAATTTTCACATAATATATATATATATATATATATATATATATATATAATTTTCATATTATACATATATATATATATATATATATATGTATATATATATATATATATATATATATGTATACATATATATACATATATATGTATGTATACGCATATATTATTAATATTGTTTTTTCTAAAAATTTTATTATTTATATAATAGATTTTTTATTTGTGTCCCATTTTTATAATTCTCATTTATGTTATTTTATTATCTAAATCTTCAATACTATCATTTTGTCATTATTTTTCATGGGGGGGAGGGCATGTGCCCAGGTGCCCCCCTGCCCACCCCCTGGATCCGCTAGTGAGTCATCATATTGATGGGGAAGTTTAATTGAATCAACTGCATCTCAGATATTTTTGTTCCACCTCAAATCATGATTGAATGCATTTGAATGTGTCGGTTTTCATTACAGACTGCAAGTCGGTGTTGCAAAATGACTCAGTCGCTATTTTTGCCTTTGGTTTCTGGTAAGACAAATTTATAAATATACTTGCGTCTGAGTTTGCAAATTATTATTATTATTATTATTATTATTATTATTATTATTATTATTATTATTATTATTATTATTATTATTATTCAAGCTTCGAAAAGAATATTATTATTATCATTATTATTGTTATTATTTCTATTATTATTTTAGTATTATTATTATTGTTATTATTCAGGTGATGAACCCTATTCAAATGGAACAAGCCCACCATAGGGGTCCCTAACTTGAAATTCAAGCTTCCAAAGATTATTATTATTATTATTATTATTATTATTATTATTATTATTATTATTATTATTATTATTATTATTATTCAGAAGATGAACCCTATTCATATGGAACAAGCCCACCACAGGGGCCACTAACTTGAAATCTGAGCTTCCAAAGAATATCATGTTCATTAGGAAGAAGTAAGAGGAGGTAAAGGAAAATACAGAAAGAAGAGATCCCACTCACTTATTAGAAAAGAAAAAAATGAATTAACAAATAATCATACCAATCCGAACTGCAGGGGAAGTGCAACGTGAACGTTCAAAAAAATCTTGAACAATTTTCTGTGCGAGTTCGTGATTAGAGGAAAATTTAGTATTATTTTCAATCAAGCTTTATTTTAACTCAACTTTACTTTTTACGTTCTTCGCGAACGGAATTACCAGTTTGACTTTGCTTTTGTTTTTAATTGCATTAAACAGCTTTCAGAAAATGCTGTGCCGCAGTTACTCGTGGATAAATGTGTACATGTGCATCTAAGGAATTTATTTTACTTGCCAGTATCAAACGCAGTACAACAGATTTTATGCAAAGTTTTGACATTTATTTGCGAGTTTCTCCATAAAATGATAAACTTTTCGAGTTTATTATTCAGTATCAAAAGAAATTTAGGCTGTTGGAATTGGAACGTAAAATCTGGACCAAAGACTTGGGACCTGTGAAGTCATTCGGCGCTGAAACTGACAGTAAAAAGGTTTGAAAGGTGTAACAGGAGGAAAACCTTGCAGTCAACTGTTAGGAAAGGCTGGATAGCAAGATGGAAGAAAGAGAATATGAATGGAGGTGCAGTGAAAGGAATGCAAGGGATTATCTCTCCACATTACAACAGTTCCGTTCCAGTGGAAATTACAGTCAGTTACAGCAAATGTACAGCAGTGTTCTCGTTACATTAAAGAATCTTATGCTCTTTCAGAAATTGTACAAGTTCTTTATATCGTATAAATGATGAGCAGCGTGAAATTTCCTTTTACATCGATGTCTGTTTAATCGTAATTAAAGTAGTTTCTAGTTCACCGTCAGGAAATTCAGGCATCAGTTACTTTCAAGATGTCTCAGCCGATTTCCAACTTATAGAAATATTTTCTTTTTGTTTACCAGCTTCATTTCTACTCATCTGCTCTTCATTTCAGGGACCGCCAGTCATCGTTTTTCTCAAATATCTTTAAACTAGTAATTATTTGATCGAAATGGTCCTTTGACACAGTGTACAAGACACCTCCCGCTAATTTTTGGCAATGTAGTCCATTGTCAAATGGTTTTATTTAAGGCGTTTACTCTTGACTTACATGGCGTTGCCAAGCATCGCCAAACTACGCATTCGAACGTCCTTTATCCCCATCCCGTCCCTCCCTCTCCCTTCCCCTCCTCATCCCTCCCTCAACCCACTTTTCTGGCCTCGCCATCTCCGCTCCCCTTTCTTGTCTATGGGGGACAACGGACGTTCGATTGCGTAGATCAAGTCCTGATGACTCATGCGACTTTGCCTTTAAAAGTCAAGAGTAAACGCCTTAACTAAAACCATTTGACAATGCACTATATCACTAAAAATTAGCGGGAGGTGTCTTGTACACTGTGTCAAAGGACCATTTCGATCAAATAATTAGTTTGAAAGATATTTGAGAAAAAGGATGACTCGCGGTCCCTGAAATGGATACTTATTTTAACAGACTGCATAAAACGACTACTTTTGAGATCTACATAAACTAATCCAACTGCTGACACATCACCTGTACAAACACCAGGCGACAATCCATTTAGAAAAGTGAAAAAGAAATCGTCTTCAAATTCAAGCACCGAGGAGAAAGCACCGCAGCTGACGGTCCTAGTTGGACCTGAAGATTCAGAGATTTTTAGGCTGACAAGTACATTACAGGGATGGAAAACCCTCTTTTCTGATACGAAGGTCGATGAGTCGTTAAAATGGTGCTAATGCGTCAGTTAGCGATTTGCCCGCGGCTAAATTAAATGTCAACAGAAACTAAATAGAATATACCCCGATAAATCTTTAATTACAGGCACACTATCCAACGCGCACAATCAACCTTTCATATAAAACTAGGTAATCATTCCAGTTTGATCAAAAAAGTAGCGTTGGACACATGCGTTTATCCACCCCCAAAAAAATTTGGCTTTATTTAACTACCAATTAAAACGATACAAACCGTACTTATTTTTGCATGACTGAATGGCTCAATCGCCTGTTCACTGTTAATGGGAAATATTACGAGGTGGGGGGGTTGGGGACGTCATTATCACCCGTTATTTATATTTGTAAAATGAGGGCAAATGTGGAAGATGCAAGAGAGTTGGAGGGTTATTGACAAATTTGGCTAAAGGCACATAGATTTTCATGTCTAAAACGATATACATTGATACATAATAAATGGAATGGAATACTGAATTTAGGCCCAAACCCAACGCTAGGACCTATAAGGACAAACAGGAGTTGCAGTTGCACTATGAAACAAGCAAAAGTAATGCGCCTAAGTGTCTTCGGCGCAATTGGGTTTTCTGTACAGCGTATAATCAAGGCCACCGAAAATAGATCTATCTTTCGGTGGTCTCGGTATGAGCCACGGCCCATGAAACTTTAAAAACGGCCCGGTGGTGGCCTGACCTATAGCGTTGCCAGAAGCACGATTATGGCTAACTTTAACCTTAAATCAAATGAAAACTATTGAAGCTAGAGGGCTGCAATTTCGTATGTTTGATAACTGGAGGGTGGATGATCAACATGCCAATTTGCAGCCCCCTAGCCTCAGTAGTTTATAAGATCTGAGGGCGGATAGAAAAAGTGCGGACAGAAAAAAGTGCGGACGGACAGACAAAACTGGAGCAACAGTTTTCTTTTATAGAAAACTAAACACTGATAGGAGACGGTAGAAAGTAAGACGGAAGAAAGAGAATATGAAAGGAAGCACAGTAGAAGGAATGAAAGGGGTTGCAGCTAGGGGCCGAAGGCACGCTGCAAAGAACCTTCAAGTGATGCCTACAGTGCACTAGGTATGGTGCACTGGCAGCACTCTCCCCCTACGGAGATATATAAAAATCAAAATGAAAGTGCAACATACGTTATTACTTTACTACTGAACTATTTGTGTCAATAACGCTATTTCAGTGTCACTAATTACGAAGGTTTGAAATTGCATGTAACCTGTGAAAATGGTCGACAACTGATTTTATGACAAACCAGTGGCATTAGTATTTATTTGAGCAAAATTATAGTTGTCATCTTTGAACTTCATTTTAAACAAAAGATTTCTTCATACGGAACTTGACAATTCTCTCATTGATAGAATTAAAACTGCTGTAGTTGTTCTCATTTTTAAGTTTTCTGTAAAAGAAAACTATTGTGTCGGCTTTGTCTGTCCGTCCGCACTTTTTCTGTCCGCCCTCTGATCTTAAAACCTACGGAGGCTAGAGGGCTGCAAATTGGTATGTTGATCATCCACCCTGGCAAACTGCAGCCCTCTAGCCTCAATATTTTATTTAAGGTTAAAGATAGCCATAATCGTGCTTCTGGCAACGATATAGGACAGGCCATCACAGCCTGGTGAGAGCTTCATGGGCGGCGGCTCATACATCATTATACCGAGAACACCGAAAGATAGACCTATTGTCGGTGGCCTTGATTATATGCTGTAGCGGCTGTACAGAAAACTCGATTGCGCCGAAGAAACTTCGGCTAATTTTTTACTTGTAATTAATTGTTAATAATAATAATTACTGTCCTTATCATTTGGACGAAACGGTACTTGGGGCTTCAACGAACAAATCCGGTTTCTTGGGTATCTGTCAATTACCATTTTAAATTGAAACACTGACTGATGGACAAAACATCAGCATCACTTTCATAACATTTTGGAAAGCTAAGGATGACGTTAAGGTTACTTTTCCTTTGCTCTTATCCCCTTGAAACATTGACTAATGGATAAAATATCTCCATCACTTTCATATGATTTTGGAAAGCTAAGGATTACGATAAGGTTGCTTTTCCTTTGCTCTTATCCCCATATTAGATATTCTTGATGACTCCTTGATTCCCAGTGGGAAATGATCACAAACCAAGACTAACTCGGAAAGCCTCTCCGTAACAGAGTACACACTTAAGTAACAAGAGAATGAAATGGGAGATTTTAGAAGTAGGAAATCTAAAGTGAAAAAATGAAAAGTGAATAAATATTTATAGTATAGTATAGTATATTTTATTATTATTATTATTATTATTATTATTATTATTATTATTATTATTTATTATTATTATTTGGTCTTTCTCCTCTAGATCGAGAACGGGATATGCTGCATATCAGGCCCACAATAATATTCAGTGGTGAATTATGCTGATTTTATAAAACGTCACAAGAGCTTTCGAACCCCGTCCTGGGTTCATCTTCAGTCTAGCTAAAATCACCAACACAGAAAGTAAATATGTAAGGTCAATTTTATCAATTTTATTATTATTATTATTATTATTATTATTATTAGGTAAGGCCCAACTCTAGTCATCAAAACTGGATGCTGAGAATATCCGTGAAAAACTGAAGAGTAAAGAATGAACTGTAAATGTTAAATAAAAACACAAAAGCAGAACTTCTGTAACAGCTCCTACGAAAGGGAGACTCTGCAACCCGCCATCATCAGTCAAACAGGGAATCTGAATCTGTCGGAAGACGGGAAATCGAGTTTCACGGACGAGTTCCTGCCAAGACCCATTCTCAAACAAGTGTCCCAAGGGACACCCCCACCCCACCCAGACTCGACACATATGGGAGCTAACGAGCTCCAAAAGGCTACGAAGGGCTGACCCCTTCTTCCACAGGGCAACTGAAATCTCCAATACCAACAACGTCGCCGTGACATACTTATACATGCCAAATAAAGGCACTTGTCACTGACCAGCTAACTGTCCACATTCACCAGTGATCAGGATTGTTCAAGATTGTTAATTGAAATGTATGGTTTTGCCATT
>NC_089765.1:10898375-10913375 GCF_040412425.1 Macrobrachium rosenbergii | reverse complement strand
AACACCGACACTAAAAATAAAAACTGAAAACCCACAGAGAGAGAGAGAGAGAGAGAGAGAGAGAGAGAGAGAGAGAGAGAGAGAGAGAGAGAGAGAGAGAGAGCGTGTTCATGACACACGAGATACTCTGACAAAGGTACTGAAACTGAAAACCGAAAACGCAGAGAGAGAGAGAGAGAGAGAGAGAGAGAGAGAGAGAGAGAGAGAGCATGTTTATGATACATGAGATCCTTTAACACAGATACTAAAATTGAAAGCTAAAAGCGCAGAGAGAGAGAGAGAGAGAGAGAGAGAGAGAGAGAGAGAGAGAGAGAGAGAGAGAGAGAGAGAGAAAGCGTGCTCACACGGTACAAGGGATCGTCTGCACATCCTAATCTGAGGATATCCTAAAGTAGCAGAGATATGTCATTCAAATTCCCTCAGCAAAGCCTTAGATCCAAAGGGCTTAGCAGGGAATAGCTACTCGGATTCACCTCCAACAAAGCAGGTGAAGGAAGAAACGAGAGAGAGAGAGAGAGAGAGAGAGAGAGAGAGAGAGAGAGAGAGAGAGAGAGAGAGGAAGTAACTTGAAGAAGAGAAAGAATTCAGGATAAAAATAACACATAGCCATTAGTAAAATATAAAAAAATAGAATTGAATGTTCACAAGATTAAATGTTTACATAATTTAGCTTTTTTCCAAAACAGGTATTTAGGATATGTAAAACTTTACACGTGGATGATTATAATTGTTGATATATTTAAAACTATGGACTATACGAGACAATAAATTATGGTTTATTGTCTCATTTTAAACAATGACGTGAAGAAAAATTATGTATATATATATATACGTGTGTATGTATATGTGTATATATATAACCCATAATCACATAAAAGACTGGAATTTGTCTCGTATAATTTATAGCAGCAATTGTCAGTTCAAAGGCCAGATGGTGGAATCAGCGTTGATCGAACTAAGAAATACGAAGAACCTTTCAAGAGGCGCCTGGGATTCAGATATTATAGATAAAACTTTCCTCCAACCAGCGATTAAGACGATTAAAGAGAAAATGTCAACTGGAGTGACGTAACGGCTGACCTATGAACCTTCTGGTATAAATACCACTTTTCTGAAGCTCTTCCTCATTCATTATCTGCCTGATGAGAAAGACACTTGGTCTCTGAAATATAGCTTTTAATTTCTACATTTTGGCGTTTTTATGGGCTCCTTGTATTTTATATATATATATATATATATATATATATATATATATATATATATATATATATATATATATATATTACATACATGCATATATATTATGTATATATATGAATGTATGTACGTATAACAATGTAATAGTGATAATAATAAAGTTATCAACCTGACGCGTACTTCGCTCTTCGAAAGGCATGGCAGAAAAGAAATCAATTACCTAAAATACATATCTATCAGACCCCTTCTTTAAGAGCTGTTTAACCTCATCTTCAACCGTGACGGGGAGAAGAAAAGGTGGAAATGAGAAGGAAGCACGCAAGCAGGAGAGGGAAAACGAGAAGCATGGCACTCCCAGGACGAGACGTGTCCCGAAATGAATATAAAACGGTCTTCAGAGCACTCTGCCCTCTCCCAAAATGCCTATAAAAGGGGAAGATTGAAGTCCTCCTTTGATGGCCCGGCAGAAAAAGAGTTCAAGAGAAAACACTTTGGGAACGGTGTGGGAGATACACAATCGAATGGCGTGAGTTACACTTCATTCGATTATAATAAAAGAATAATTTGCTTTTTTTAACAAGTGAGACCTCTTTCTTCTGCATTTCTCTTCACCTTCTCTTACTTCTCCCTAATGAACACCATAATGTTCTTTGGAAACTTCTGGAATTTCAAGTCAATGGCCCCTTTGGTGGGCTTGTTCCCTCAGAGTGTTCAAGGTCATACGAGGTCACTAGCTGACAAAAGAGTGAATGAGGTCTTAAATATGAGGGCCAATTGTAGTGCCAGTTAATTATGCTGTCCCAGTTCATGTTGCCTTCGAGTTCACTATAAAAAGATTATATCAATTAATTATAAACTTTTGTAATGTTCAATGATATCGACTGTGCTATACATTTTTCCGTCGAATTCAGAATCGTTACTGAGATTCGATGGCTTTTATTAACCCAGTATTGTTGAATGGTCGTCGAAAATATCGCAGAAGCCTAAAAAATAAAAAAAATAACTGATAAACAGTTGCTTGTAAATCCGTAAGCAACTGCTAATTCAAGGCCGAGAGAGACAAGGTCTACCCAATTGGGCGGAGTCGCCTCCCACCTGGGGTAACTACGTAGGCGATGACGTATCTTAGAGGCACCTGCTCATTACGGCAATTCACCTGCTGACGCAATAAGGAGGTAGACAAAAGTCCGCCTACATGGGGGATTTGGGGAGGAAGTGAGCAGACCTTGTCTCTCTTGCCTTTTTCAGCTCGTGTTGATAATTAACCAATAATCAATAACATTAATATGAAAGGAAGTTTATAAAAGAGGCAAATTTTAAGGAAATACCAAAGCACGCGCTGATTGGTCGATGTTTTGCGTTCGTGTCAGTGGCTCAGATAAACGGCAAATTTACTCTTTACAAGAGGTAAGACAAGTGTAAACAGCTGCTGACTTTGTGTTTTACACATCATTTTTTTATTATGTTCTCGACGATCAATCAACAACAATGAAATAAATGTGAGAGTTCATGGAAGATATCGAATTGAACTGAATACAGAATATAGGCCAAAGGCCAAGCACTGGGACATATGAGGCCATTCAGCGCTGAAACGGAAACTGACAGTAAAAGGTTCGAAAGGTGTAACAGGAGGAAAACCTAAGAGCAGTTGCACTACGAATCAATGGTTAGGAGAAGGTGGAGAATAAGACGGAGGAAAGACAATATGAAAGGAGGTACAGTAAAGGGAACAAAAGAGGTCGCAGCTAGGGGCCGAAAGCATGCTGCAAAGAACCTCAAGTAATCCTTACAGGGATGGAAGATGTCGATTCTAAGTACCGATTCTGAATTCGACAGGAATATTTATACCACAGTCGATATCAAACCATATATTTCTTCATAACTAAGTTGTTACTGTCGACTATTTACCGTTGCTTCTAAACCTAAGACCCAGGTTCGAATCCTGGGAGGGGCAGACGCCCCCGTCAAATTCATACCTTCTTGCTGAAAATTATTTCCAGGGTATAGTGAATTCACTTTGAAACGATATTTGTGCTGTAATGTGTGTATATGTGACAGAAATTCGTACGTTATATATAAAGATATAACATTTCTTTTTCACGGACCCATGCCATAAATAAAAATTATTACCGGAACAGTAAATGAAACTGATTTCAAATATGAACATAAAGTGGACCCACAGGGGGAAAAAAAATTACCGTAATAGGCTTTGTAGCGGGATTACTGACATATATAGAGTAATAAATTATATATCACTGGAAAGGCAATTTATGCAACTTATGTATGGCTGAAAAGTGTATATATGTATGTATGTATGTATGTATGTATATACATACATACATAAAATATATATATATATACATATATATGAATATATATATATGTATATATTATATAAATATATATATATATACATTTGAAATTTATATAAATAAACGTGTATACATATACATTTAATTTATATAAATATATATATATATATATATATATATATATATATATATATATATATATATATATATATATTATATATATATATATAAATATGAATATACATATCATATACATCACATTACTAATAGAAAACGTATTATTCTTTTAGTAATATATATATATATATATATATATATATATATATATATATATATATATATATATATATATATATATATATATATATATATGTCTTTATTATTTCGACTAAATGAACTCATCATTTAACTTTTTTTTGTTTCTCCACATAATGTAATAAACTAAAACCACTGAGCTTAAAATTGTATCATGAAAAGTACCTGGACAAATACCTTTTAAATAAATAATATATTGATGACCATATTCTCCGCAGAGAATAAAACAAATTTGCTGTATTTTCAGGGTTTTAATATAAAACACCCTGAATGATAAAATTAAATTTTCTATCTCTGGAAAGGCAGTCCATCAAAGCATTTGATAGTGAGCACTCTCATATTCCCAATTACTTTATTTTTGCCGAATATTTGTGACCACCGACACGATTATCCTGGCGTGAAAATCCATTTGAAAATCAATCCTCTTTGCAGTAAAACACTAATGTCCTGCTCCACTTAATTTCTACTTATTTCCCTTTCACTAATTCCTATCTCAACTTTTATTCATGTTACACTTATCCCTCATTTGCATCCCACCTTAATTGCCCCTGTATACCGCTTGTTATCAGTTCTGACAAGCACACCTGCCCTCGAGATATCACGCACGTTCTCAGGAAGTTAACTCCATTCGTTCACCTCCCCATATCTAATCCCTGTAAATAGATTTCTTCACTCAATCCAATCCCTACTTATCCTTAGCCCCTATATATATATATATATATATATATATATATATATATATATATATATACACATATACATATACACATAGCAGCAACTTTTTCACCATTGCCCCATTCAGCTCAGCCTTTCTTCCATCCTCCACAGTCAATGAACCTTCAAAATACTCACTCCATCGAGCTAGGACAGCATGCAATTTAGACTGCACTTCTACTTTTGCATCTTTTATTCTGAGATCCATGAGCTCATTAACTTGAATTGCAGCTAACACACACACACACACATATATATATATATATATATATATATATATATATATATATATATATATATATATATATATATATATATATATATATATATATATATAATACATGTGTGTATATATATATATATACATATATAGGTGTATAATATAGAATATATATATATGTATATATAATATATACATATATAATGTGTGTGCGTGTATGTTGTGTGTGCTCGCGCGCGCGTATGTACTCCTACTTTACACAGTACAAGGAGAATCTTATCCGTTCTGTACGCGCACAAGAATACATTCCCAGTCAGAGAAGAAGAGCCCCTAACCCTATCCTCCGATGAAATATGAAGCTATTTGAAAAAGAAAATCAATAACGATATAATGAGGCTTCCTAATAGCCCTTTTGGAAGTTTTAATGGGAAATAAAAACGGCTATTACATTACAAATAGTAACTCTTGAAGACGAACCTAGATGAAAACTGGGGAAATTTTTCAGGTGCTGTGATTGATGAGGTAACAGGCATCTTTACGATATTAGAGAGAGAGAGAGAGAGAGAGAGAGAGAGAGAGAGAGAGAGAGAGAGAGAGAGAGAGAGAGAGAGAGAATTTTATTTGATTTATGGTTAAAAAAAGTGGCGTCACAACGTCTATGTACGTTACTGAAGACGTGTTGGTATTAAATTGGAACTAAAATAGATAAATAAAGATAAATAAAAATATTTTAAAAGGTATTCCATACAAGAAAAATCTAATAATATATATATATATATATATATATATATATATATATATATATATTATATATTTATTGTATATATATATGTATATAATAATAATTATATATATATATATATATATATATATATATATATATATATATATATATATATAGAGTCTTCTTATATGGAATACCTTTTAAAATATTTATATTTATCTATTTATTTATATATATACACGTATAAATACTATATATATATATATATATATATATATATATATATATATATATATATATATATATATATATATATAATACATATATATATATATATATATATATATATATATATATATATATACTGTATATATTATATATATATACATACATACACTCAGAGAGAGAGAGAGAGAGAGAGAGAGAGAGAGAGAGAGAGAGAGAGAGAGAGATTTAGGGGAACCACAGATTGTTCTGTAACCTTTGTTCACTCAATTACCTACTTTTTAAAAGATGAATGGTCCATTAAACTGAATGTAGGGGAGTTCTGTGTTCAGAATTATTGACTGAGACTTCATTGTTCTAATGCCCCCGAGAGCAACACGACAATAATAATAATAATAATAATAATAATAATAATAATAATAATAATAATAATAATAATAATAATAATAATAATAATAATAATATTTAAGATGATGTAGGAAAACTCTCTTAATTTCTCTTTCGATATAAAAATTCTAACTAAGAACAGAAAACATTTTGCCTATTACCGTGGCTACTTGGTCTCTTCGTTTGTAACACAAATAAAACAATGGATATACTTAAGGCTACCGCAGCAATGGAACCTCGTAAAACACTAAATAAATATATTGAAGACACAAGAAAATTTCAGAACTGAACCAAAACATTCAGAAGGTGTCCAGTAACAAAAATATTGCTGCTTGAAGCTTCTCAGGCAATGTTAACAGTTTTCAGACGTGCAAGAGGAATTCTGGTTTTCCAAAAAGGTGGTAAGAGCATCATCTAATGAGTTTTAACTTTAAAGAAGATAAGGAAGAGAGCTGTGGACGACAGATCGCATAAATCAAATGGCATAAATTTTTTGAAGGTAAACCATACCAATCATGTTGAGAGTTTTCATTCAAAGGTATCAAGAATTATTTTTTGACTTTTCAAAGAACAGAAATAAGTACTCAACGTGACAACACCGGAACTTCAAAATTAAACATGAGCAAAATTCTTAACGAACATCATCACCGTCGACAAATTCCAGTACCAAATTCTCAAAAGCAAGAACGATTTGGACTATTTCCTAAACACACTTAACAAGGAAACTGTCGTTCAATATGCGTGAAACGAGAGAGAGAGAGAGAGAGAGAGAGAGAGAGAGAGAGAGAGAGAGAGAGAGAAGAGACGTTTACTTGTCCAGGGAATTACACTGAATACGGATTTACTGAAATAATCTGACCTTCAGATAGCAACAGTCATCGACTCTTATGCTAATTGAATAAGTAATAAGTAATAATTTAAGAAGTAATAAGTAATAACTCTATAAGTAATAAGTAAATAAATTAATAAATAAGGAAAACAATTCCAACGTAAACAAAACTTTCATTTCAGGTTTTCTCCCTAATGAAGACCTGACCTCACTTTAGAAAAAACTTCGGTACACTAATGAGCCCACAAAATTAGAGTATGAATTGCGGTTGGTCAATAATAATTATGCGGTCATGATGTTAGAATAGACATGTAGTTTGATCGAAGCTTTGGCAAACAATGCTGACTTATTCAGCAAATACAGATAATCCACTGCAGCCTGGAAAAAGGATAATTACCATCTTTTCCTGGCCTGCAAACACGCATGCATACATACAAACTTACGTGCACATCTAGAAAGTTCAAGCAAGATGCAATGCGTTACTACCGTAATACTATTCTCCTTGCATATTAATATATGCTTATCTGTTTATTACTTTATTAATTTATTTTTTCTTTTTAATGAGTGAGGTCTCTTTTTTCTGTATTTCCCTTTATTTCCTCTTACTTCTTCCTAATGAACACCATAATATTCTTTGGAAGCTTGGATTTCAAGCCAGTGGCCCCTGCGGGCTTGTTACATATGAACAGAGTTCATCTTCTGAATAATAATAATAATAATAATAATAATAATAATAATAATAATAATAATAATAATAATAATAATAATAATAATTTTGACTGAGAGCTTTGTACCTTCGTTGAGAGGAATCGAGTCCAGTTCTTTGTCTATCGCAGCTAAAAGTTATTGGATTTCAACTTCCCTAATATTTGTTAAAAACTCGCCGTAAAAAAGGTTTTTCTTCTTTCACATTCCATTGCCGATTTCAAGTTCAAGACGTCGTTGCTGCATTCAACTGGCACGCACATACGCTTATACAAATATATATATATATATATATATATATATATATATATATATATATATATATATATATATATATATATATATATATATATATATATATATATATATATATATACACACACAAACCTGTGCGTCGATTTGCTTAAGAATCCAGCTTTAATCCCCACACCATCGACCAAACTGAATATCGATCTGACACCATTACCGTCCAGTGGCAGTTTCTTCATTTTGATTTTCCTGAACGGATCAATTAGTGTACCGAAGCTTCTCTTGAAGTATGACGTGACGTCATCATTAGTCAAAATCTGAAGTGTTTGTTTGGGCTCATGATATTTTCTTTTTTTGTCTGTTCCATATTAAATGAGCTCACCCGCCGATAACTTTAATGGTTTAGGGATATATATTTTAGGCCAAAGGCCCAGCAATGGGACCGATGAGGTCATTCAGCGCTGGAAAGGAAACTGAGTGTCAAGGAGTTTCGAAAGGCGTAACAGGAGGGAAAACTCGTAGTTGCACTATGAAACACCTGTTAGGAGAGGGTGGAAAGTCAGATGAAAGAATGGAGGAGGTGCAGTGAAAAGAATGAAAGGGGTTGCAGCTAGGGGCCGAAGGGCCCCTGTAGAGAACCTGACGTAATGCCTACAGCGCACCGCGTGAGGTGCACTGATGGCAATGGCAATATCCCCCTACGGGGATTTATTGTTTAGAAGGCAGATTATATCAATAAATCGATAATTTCGTCCAGGATATTTTGTGGCCAAGTAATTATCGTTTCATTAGAATAGGCAAATGGTCCTGGAGTGATAAGAAGTTGGCTTAAAATACGACTGTAATCGCCTAACCTGTCATCTACTGTATAAAACAATTATATAACTTTAACACAATCTTCCGATTGTAGACTTTCATAGACTTCAATTTTATGAAATTAATAAAGATTATCCTTTACTCTATCCAAGGATGTGCTGCTGTCTTTTACTTAGGCTAAAACACCGATGAAACTCTTTTTGGATACGTTACACTTATTTCACAAATGCGTATAAATATATATTCATATATATGTAAGCATATATATCTATAATATACTCGTATGTATATATATATATATATATATATATATATATATAAAATATATATATATAAAAATATATATATAAATATATATATATGTAATATATACAATTGCTTTATAAATGATTAGAATGGTTTAAACAATATCTGTAATAGCTAGCTTGGTACCAATTACCCTTCAAGCCATTGTTTATATATATATATATATATATATATATATATATATATATATATATATATATATATATATATAAACATAATATATATATATAAAATAAACAAAATAAGATAATGCTACATCAACTGTAACATTCAGAAGAACTCTAACTGTCCATGAAGTCCTACAGTAAGCCACGTGAATGAAAATCTCGGTAAACAAACAATTTGATGGTTTAATTATACCAGCAATGGACCGAACACTGACCAACGCCTCGCAAAGGCAAATCCTACTTACCCCGATCATCCTCCCGCGGCGCAAACCGTAGGATTTTCATCCTGCGGCGTTTCTTCTTGAAGGTGTTCTTAGCAGACGTCCAGAAGGTGGACACACATTTCATATGAAGGGGAGGCATTAGCCTACTTCTCTCCCTTTTCTCTCTCTCTCTCTTTCGCTTTCTCTTAGCCTTTCCTCCTATTCTTCCTTCGCCTTATTCCTCAGTCGGTTGCTGCAGAGTCGACGTCTGTGGTTGTGTTCTGTCAAACTTCAAAAGCACCTTCGTCCTTAATTCTGTCTCGCGCTGGTTCTAACGAGATGTTTAGCTAAAACTGCTTTTTCAAGAGACACTGACTCATTGATGAGTAAGATTTCCTGTGTACCTTTTCCATAAATTCACAGTACAAACTTGATATACGATTATTCAATGATTCATCACTTTGTCGTCTTCAGGCAAACTTCGAAAAACGCAGTTATTCAACCTTGATATACAATTATTCACTAATTAATTGTCTTCGCGCAAACATTGAATAACACAATAGTTCTTAAAACTCGAAATACAATTATTCACCACTTTATTGCCTTCAGACAAACTTCGAAAAACACAATTATTTCAACTTAAAATACAATAATCCACTAATTCATTGCCTTCGCGCGAACACTCAATAACAGGATAATTATCTCGATAATAACTTTGAACGGATAGAGACTGCGAATTTTATATCCTTATCCCGTCTGAAGGATACGGGTTCGAGACGAATTCCCACACTAACCACGATACTTCACAATACCACAAATCAATCACTAGCTTCAGCTTCGCATAATTTCCAATTCAGATTTCAAAACTTACATAAAAAAACCTTTAAAGTCATTACTACTTTCATGTGAAGAGCAACTGTACTCAGTAAACAGGTCACATTAATAAGTGAGTCAAAATAAAATTCACTGGAATTGCTATAAAGAATGGGAGACGTTACATCTTTTCTTGATAGAGTATATTTCAAACTAACTCACTTCTTTCAAAAGTAGACATTTTGTTCACCCTGTAATGAAATAAAATAAAATAAAATAAAATAAAACAAAACAGTAGTACCATACTTTCTCCTGTCTTCCATGGAAACAATGATTTTTTCAGTTAAACCTATTACACTATTTGCAATGAGTACACGTTCTTGTACCACAATGAATTGTAATTGTTACTATCACAAACTTATTTGTTGTGTTTGCCAGAACAACTGCCATTGACTTCTCGGCGAAAATCCGTGACTTTGTCGAGACCTTGTGGACCAAGAGGATTGAATTCTTTCAATCCTGCCCTTCGGACACTTTTCGAAAACTTCTGTGAAAAGTTACAAACTCATATCTGGATGACTTCCGAATTTCTCCTTTTTCTGCAATCAAGTGCAGTTTCTCAGATAACGATGGTAATAAAATATGGAAGATGAGGCAGTACCGTAATTCGTTTTAATGCTACATGAAAAAAGAAAAATTAATTCGTATATGAGGTAGATCAAAACAGCTACACTCGCCTTCACGATCAAATACGTCCCGTGAAATAAGTCATTCTCACCCTGAATATATTCTTGGTAACAAAAAACAAGCCTAATCTGTATGACGCCCTGTTCGGAATAACAGCCCAAAAGAAAAACATTATAATTAAAACCCTAGATTGTGAATATGTGTATAGAAGGGGAATTCCACGTCTGGACTACTGAACCAGCATGATTATAGTCAATGACTGCTCTAAAACCTTTTTGTATGAACGCGAGAGGTACAATTTAGCAATGCTGGGGGCCTAGTATTCAGACTTATGCTATTCTGGTCAGATCAGCATGGTAGCAGAGCTCACCCTGAAAGGCCAACAAATGCACAGTCATTTCTGTGCAACAGTTCACCTTCTTAGCTGAACTCTCGAGGAGTTGGACGAATTCGTTTGTGGAGTTTGACACCACTGGTACCCAGCCTGAAAAGCACTCTATAACTGGAGACCAGATGTTACTATTGCAAAAAGGGGGTGAGAACGTTGTCACACTCCCCACTGGGTACCAGAGAACAGTAGCATATAACGCAGTGTGAGGACACATTCACTCGATCCTAGAAAAACTGCTTTTGTTTTGACTACTTTCTGTGGATGTAAGAAACTACAGAGACCTCGTGAAGGTGGGCCCACGAGTTCAAGACATCATGAGCATAGTCAAGACATATCCTGGGAAATGGGTAAGTAATGGGGATGTTTCCAACATACAATATGCAACGGGAACCTTGCATACAATATGCAAGGGGACCCTTGCATGGTGCGGAGCTCCTGGTTTTACCCTGGGATGCACATACAGACAAGCTTCATGTGACGACTTCCAAGGAAATGAGAGCTTAACTCGGCATGCCATGTCAAACAGAACAACTCACGAAATAGGGTGACTTAACTATTGCCTCCATGTTTGACCCTGTCATTCTTTGGTCTAATTTTACTTTACCAGGTAAATGGTTTGTCAAAAACCATATGAATAATGATTCAGGAAGTCACAACAGACTTCAGAGTCCATTTCCATCACTAAACCCAATTCAAAAAGGAAGCTTTTCCATGAAACTGTACGATAACTAAGGAGTTCCAACTACAGCTTTACTGATGGATCATGGAACCTTAGCCTACCTCAAGCCCTTACCAGTTCATGATAGCCTATGACCTGCCACTGGTAACTGGTACCTCGTGAGTCATTATTAGCCCATTACAGTCTTGGCATTCCACGACGGAACTAGGTCTTTTATGAGCCAAGTTTTTGGTGTGATTTTTTTTCTCAAAAAAAATCTACTCATACGATATAATGAATCGTAAAATTTTTCGTATAATTTCACTCAATCTCCGTCCAACCTCTATGAGAGAGAGAGAGAGAGAGAGAGAGAGAGAGAGAGAGAGAGAGAGAGAGAGAGAAAACTCATTAACCTCCTAAACTTTGGAAAAGAGTGTGGGTAAGCCTAACATGCTACAGGCTTTTTACTTGATTATTATGGGTGCCAATCCACTTACAAGGTTACGGCTCAGGGGAAATGAATACAGTAAGGGTGTATTAATTACAGTCCAGTAAAGGATGGAAGGAAAACGAATTACCTCAACAGACGTAACAAAATAGAAATCAGTTGCGTTCACCTACACAATTCTCAAAGGTTATTATGACTGAAGACAAAATATATATATATATATATATATATATATATATATATATATATATATATATATATATATATATATATATATATATATATATATAAAATATTAAAAACGACCCACAAAGAAAATCTACAAATCAACAATAATATGAATGACAGTTTTACTCACTAGGTAAAAAATCGATCTGAGAGAGAGAGAGAGAGAGAGAGAGAGAGAGAGAGAGAGAGAAAATTTGCCAAACGAGGTAAAACGCGTGGGAAGAAAAATACTTAAAGAAAGTCTTGTCTATCTGTCATGAATAAGTCTCATTAACTAGATGCCCCCCCCCTTTTTTTTTTTCCCTTTTTTTTTTTTTTCAACGACTCCGTCAGTCGCTGAAGAGAGTTTCTAACCTCAAAAGAAACGATGCCCAATGCGTGTCACGCGGACATCAAGTCCCTGATGACCTGCTTTTGAGCGAGGGCGCTTCTGAGTTTTGTAGCCCTGTAAATTCGTCTGTATAACCTTACTTTTAATGGTGTATATGTCTCTCCGAATATGTCCTATTCCGTATCGTGTTTATGTACGTGGCAAGCTATTTATTTCTGGATTTTCTTGCGCTAACTTTCTAGCATCAACTGATCTCCAAGAACAAGTCCCAAGATGGTTAAGATTGTTTTTATTCTGGATGACTTGCGAGAAGTTATTACTGACGGACAGTAACAGCGCCCTGTTTGGTATCGGTTGGTTTATATATATATATATATATATATATATATATATATATATATATATATATATATATATATATATATATATATATACATATATACTATATATAGTATTATATTTCTGACTCACATCAGGATCGAACTCAGGTCTTTCAATTGAAAGGCAAGGGCGCTGCCCACTAGGCCATACAAGTCCTTGCCTTTCAATTGAAAGACCTGGGTTCGATCCTGATGTGAGTCAGAAATTTATTTCTGTTCCACACGTGACTGTGTTGATTATTTCTAAGTTAAGTATACTATGTATAGTATATGTATATGTATTATATATATATATATATATATATATATATATATATATATATATATATACAGGGCACTGAAGGTCTGTTTCTAACAACTAGGTGTCTAGCTCGCAAACAAGCCACCTAGAGGGACTCCCATAGTAACACCCAAGATCTAGATCTTGGCGACACCATCCCAGCCGGAAAAGATCTGCGTAAGACCTGGAAGAGCCTTCTTCAGTGAGTATCTGAAGAAGGCGCCGAGGAGTGTCCTCCCCTCTGAATAACAGATTCACTAGCGGATGATTCGAAAGGTTTCATACATCAGTACATTTAGAAATAAAATCTTTCAAAGTCCAAAGAAGCTGCCATTGAGCTGGGGACGCAATTCCTTATAAGTTTATGAACTAAACTAGAAATAACTCTGCACGCCCTTTGGGAATATAATGATTGATGAGCGTACTCATCGCCTAGGCGATGGTACATGTCAGAGAAAAACCCTGGGCACTTACGGGGCAGAGAAGGTTGATAGCACAGCAAGTCTATTCTGTTGTGTGAAATGAGGAGATGCGTAGAAATGGTTGAATGATTACTGCAAGTGAAATAATGGATCAGAGCTTGTTGAGGTGGCTCAGTCATGTGGAAAGAATGGGGGACTAGAGGTCAGTCAAATGTGTATAATTTGGAAGTGATGGGAGCAAGGAGAAGAGGAGGACGTATAAAATTCTGGATAGATAAGGTGCAAAGAGGTATTGGATAGGAATGGCCTTGATACCCAAGAAGCTTGTGTAGAATGCAGAAGTGAATGAAAAAATTTCAAAGACACCATCTTTCACCATATTTGTTTGCAATGTCAGTCGACGAAAAATATAACCCACAACCAGATAAGTTTAAGAAATACAGAAGAGGAATTACTTTCCTAGGTAACGTCTGTCCTCCACATTTTCATTGATGACTTCTAATTCATAACAATAGTAAAACGACAGAATCAAATTTCATCATTTACAAGAGTTGCGGCTTCATCGGGAGTGGAAACAATAGTCGTTAAATGGAGATGTCATTCAATGGAAACGTTTCTGAAGAGTAATCATGTATATATTCTTATAATTTTGTAAAAATGAAAAAGGAAAAAGTTTGCTCACAGAGTTCTTATAATTTTTATTTTCGGTATACGCGCTTACTATGAGCAACATAATAATTACAATTCCTGAAGGATAAATGGAATTTGATATAAGAAAACTTCATAGTGATTACAGTCAACTCGTGAACAGCTTGCTTTCTGGCTAAGTCTCGCTATATAAATTCATGAGTCTTTGCATTCACAGGTCGGGAAATCTTCCTGTCCGTTCATCTAATGACCGTTCCATTCAGCATTACGTCACGAGACAGGCCCTAAAGCGTTACTACTTTCTTTTTAAAAGTAAACCAAATTGCGTGCGTTGACACTGCTTAC
>NC_089765.1:10893375-10895875 GCF_040412425.1 Macrobrachium rosenbergii | reverse complement strand
CTCTCTCTCTCTCTCTCTCTCTCTCTCTCTCTATGTTTCTGTCTCTCTCTCTCTCTCTCTCTCTCTCTCTCTCTCTCTCTCTCTCCGTTTCTCTGTTATTTGCTCTCTCTCTCTCTCTCTCTCTTTGTTTTTTCTCTGTTTCTCTGTTCTCTCTTTCTCTCTCTCTCTTTCTTTCTCTCTCTCTTTCTCTGTCTCTCTCTCTCTCTCTCACTCACTTATTCTCTCTTTCTTTCTCTGTTTCTGTTTCTCTCTCTCTCTCTCTCTCTGTTTCTGTTTCTCTCTCTCTCTCTCTCATGAAGGCTGTTGTCGCTGTTGTAGTAACAAAGCCTTTCCAAAGCCCTCATGCCCTTGGGGCAAGGCTTTCATTCGTCTTGTCTGTCCTAAAGAAATATAAATGAAATTATGAGGTTTTATTGTATGTTGTCATTTTCCATAAGATCTTTATGTTACTCACATGTCTAAGTTCTTTTTTTTGTACACACACATACATATGTATGTATATATATATATATATATATATATATACATTATACATTCATGACGTTCCATATCTTCGTGATTCAGTTATACATACACATATATATACATATATATATATATATATATATATATATATATATATATATATATACGTATGTATATATACTATACACTGAATGAGAGAGAGAGAGAGAGAGAGAGAGAGAGAGAGAGAGAGAGAGAGAGAGAGAGAGAGAGAGAGAGAGATTATTCATTCATGTAGAGATGCTCGTATGCATGCATATGTCCAATACCTTCTCGTTCCCACTTACAAACCGACCCGTAATCCTATATCATATTCCTTCTTCCCTCTTTTTAGCAGCGATGACGGATAATTACGCTTTCTAGACAACTGGGCGAGAGATACGCGCATGCCAAACGTTTTAGTGAAAGCCGCAAAGGGAGTCAGTCACATGCTTTTGACAGGAAAGCAGCGCCAGCAAGATTAGGTATGAAAGGACACGATATGGGAAACGAGTAAGATCTATATCTTTCGGGATGATGCTGTGTGAGCCGCGGCCCACGAAACTTTAACCCACGGCCAGGTGGTGGCCTATCCTATACCGTTGCCAGAAGCACGATCGTGGCTAACTTTAACCTTGAATAAAATAAAAACTACTGAGGGTAGGGGTCTGCAATTTGGTATTTTTGATGACTGGAGGGTTGATGATTAACATACCAATTTGCAGCCCTCTAGCCTCCTCAGTAGTTTTTTAAGATCTGAGGGCGGACAGAAAAATGTTGACAGAAAAAGAGCGGACGGACAGACAAAGCCGGCACAATAGTTTTCTTTTCCAGAAAACTAAAAATCTGATAATTTTCTGAGGAGAGCGAACAATGATTAGACAATGATAAAACGTTCAAAAGATTAGAGGAATATCAAATCCCACTTGCAAGATAAAGAATGATGAGTGAAGACACTGATCGGAAAAAACAGCAAAGAGGATTTCAGAAAACCATAAGAAAGCTATTTGAGTTAAGCCCGAGGAAAATGCCTCGGCAATCTCTTTTAAGATGTCACGAAAGGTAAACTCGCAGAAAGATGGAAGCGAATGCTGAATTGGAAAAAGCATACCATCAGTTGATCGAGAGAGGGACTAGAGAGATGAAATGAATAAAAGGATTTGCGGAACAAAGAAGCACCTGCTCGATAAAGATAAGATTAAGTAAATCCTGCCTGGAAAGGAATAACTCAGCTGAGACAGAAGTAGTTAGAACGACTCCTATTATAAGAAGCAGAAGAGTAGCCGGTCTGTAACAATCCCCATAAAACGGTTTCAGACTTTCAGCTTTGAATCTTTCAAATATAAAACTGCCAACCGAAATTTATTACTTTAACAACAGCAACACGGAGTAACATATGAACGACGAAATAAAAAAAAAAACTACTGCCTCTAATTTGAATTTCAATAATACCGTGTTTTCTTCAAAGGAGAGGTGTTCTTGAAAACAAGACTGCATAGCAGTTTTCCAAACTTGAGAAGCTGAACTTGCATATCATAACATGAATCAATTTGATTTCATTTACGCCATTTCTAACATCAAAAACAATATTCTTTAATGACGTTTAATGAAGTTTGTATTAACCTGGTTTGCCTTTCTAACACCAATCAATCAATCAATCATTTCCTGTGGCACCCACGTTGATGCATAGGGTCGATGAACTCACGCCACCACATTCTGTCCTGGGCTAAATCCTCAAGATCACCTCTGTCTCGTACTATTCCCTGTCTTCTATACACTGGCCTAGCCACTTCCAGCGTGAGAATCTAACATACTCATCGACCGGTTGCACCCCCGTTACTTCTCTGATTCTCTTTTTTAATATCCTATCCCTCCAATTAATTCCGGATATTCTTCTGAGCGCCTTATCTTCAAATGCTAAGAATTTATCATCTCTAATATACTGAAATAAAACTGATATAATAAGGCAATTTTATTTCTTTAAGGTTAACACCAAATTCTGTTGATTGGTAAAAAT
>NC_089765.1:10843375-10888375 GCF_040412425.1 Macrobrachium rosenbergii | reverse complement strand
GATTTGATGAAAATCAATTGTACGACCTTACTTATTGGGCCGGCAATCGTTAAAACCAATACAATTGTTAGCACGCAGACGAAAAAAGCAAACATGAATCTATTACCAGATATATACCAGATACATACCGATATATATATACATACATATATATATATTCATTTATACATATATATATATATATATATACATATTTATATATATTTACATATATATATATATATATATATATATATATATATGTCTGTGTATATATATATATATAAAATACACACACACACACACACACACATATATATATATATATATATATATATATATATATATATATATATATATATATATATATATATTTCCGGCTTTTTGGCTTCTCAATTTCTTCACGCTTTTTGAATGTGCTCGTCACCACAAACCCTAATATCCGAATGAGGAAACAAAGGATGAAATTCTGATGCCTCTGGCAGTGATTCGAACCCTCACAAGATATGTCAGCGTGAGGGTAACGTTAACCGCTCGGCCACGAAGTCTCTGAGTTCATATAAGGTATGACATGTTTATCCATTATCTATGACTGAGGAATTTTTATAATATTTCCTAAGTTCCTCTACATGTCATTATATACATAATGAAGAAAAGTCTCATGCACATGACACTTGGGAAACTATATTACACTTCTATTTTGTTTCTGTCGTGCCTAATTTTTTTTTTTTTTTTGCCTAATTTTTCAATCTGTCATACCTAATTTTTCAATCTGTCGTACCCAATTTTTCAATCTGTCGTACCTAATTTTTCAATTTGCCTAATTTTTCAATCTGTCGTACCCAAATTTTTCAATCTGTCGTACCTAATTTTTCAATTTGCCTAATTTTTCAATCTGTCGTACCCAATTTTTCAATCTGTCGTACCTAATTTTTCAATTTGCCTAATTTTTCAATCTGTCGTACCTAATTTTTCAATAGAAACTACAATAATTTTGTTAGTCAGACTGGAATGGAATAGAATGGAATGGAATATGAAGTTTAGGCCAAAGGTCAAGCACTGGGACCAATGAGGTCATCCAACGCTGTGATGAATGAGCACTCTTTTAAAACAAGAAACATCCATAGTTTTACTGAAACGCAAACACGCACATTAAATACTTTTTCGAACGGTTCACACGTACATAAAAAAACACTGAATTATATCAATAATGATGTAACACAAACAACTTACACATAAAATTTTATAAATTTGTATCTTTTCAAAACTTCATAATAATGATTTGTACCTTTTAAAACCTTCTTGAATTTAAACCATTGCAACTGTTTAAAATTGGTCGGACTGAGAATAACCACAAAAAAATTACCTGAAGTAAGATTCCTAATATTTATTTAGATTTAATGAGATTAACACTTTGTAATCGCTAATCTCCAGACTGGCTGGCACAGAAGCACTTATCAAACACAATTCCCTTTTTGGGTGTAAGCTGTTGCCAAGGCATACTGGATTCGATATCAAATAATTTTTGTGGCTTAATCTCTCGCCAACAACTTCAGAGCGACCAACTGGGTCCGCACTTGATGCAATCCCCCCACAGAAAATGGTTGCTTTCAGAGCTGACACAGGAGAAATTACCGCCCCATTCACTTCCTCGCCGCTGGATCGAAGATGGAACCCTTCCGCACTTTATAAACCCTCATCACCCATTGACAGCTACAGACTAATGCCCTTTGTAAATACTGACGATGTTTATATTGGCAAGCTCCTGCTATTCCATTATGGTGACACTGCGGTCTGCGCCGTCTCACTTCTTCTAAGAAGTAAAACTCATTCTTCCTCCAAAAGGATTGTCATCATTAACATTTTCACTCTCTCTCTCTCAACTAGCTTATATTTCTTGTATTTATTTCTTTTTGGTGTTGTAAAAATACTGTCTGGTAATAGATTCTCTCTCTCTCTCTCTCTCTCTCTCTCTCTCTCTCTCTCTCTCTCTCTCTCTCTCTCATCTAGCTTATATTTATTGTATTTATTTCTCTTTGGTGTCGTAAAAATATTGTCAGGTAATATATTCTCTCTCTCTCTCTCTCTCTCTCTCTCTCTCTCTCTCTCTCTCTCTCTCTCTCTCTCTCTCTCTCTCTCTACGCGATTAACCAACTATACTAGTTAGTACCATAATTCCCCGTCTCTTGCTGACCTTAGCTACAAGAACACAGCGATAGGATGAACTAAACTAATGAACTCAAGGGAAACACATCGTCTAAAAATCAGCGTCAACATCAAAAATGCCAATGCAAATGTGCCCTCCTAATCTTTACACCATTCTGACAACCTAAAATCTCATATATCATGAAAATTCTCATTAAAACGCTCAACATAACAATACTGCAACAAACCACGTACTCTGCTCCATTCGTGACTTTTGGCAAAACTGAAACAAGAAAATGCTGGTGTGTAGAAATGAAAGAGGTCGCAGCTAGGATCCTTAAGAACCTCAAGTAGCGCCTACAGTGCACTGCGTGAGGTGCACTGACGGCACCAACACCGCTACGGGGCTGTTGTGTATTCCAGGCACCCCACTCGCAAGACAAAAAAGCGATTTGCCGTTCGCCTGAAATGAAGAGTCTTCTGCCTCTAAACGGTACTTTCCATCCCAGAAGGCTTGCGACCTTTTAAAGGCACTCAGCGTATTATTCATTAACTGGAAATATCATAAATACACACACACACTCATATATACATATATATATATATATATATATATATATATATATATATATATATATATATATATATATATATATATATTATACATATATATATATATATATATATATATATATATATTATACATATGTATATATATATATATATATATATATATATATATATATATAATATATGCTGTATATATATGTGTGTGTGTGTGTGTAACGCATGTACACACAAACTGAACCATGCTTACAGACAGCAGGACTGCCATTGCTAACTCACACGAATTCTAAACATCACAAGTAAAGATAACAATATGGTAAATAAAAGAGTAGGGCTAAAACATCGAAAAAATATATTCGATTTTCTTCAAATCTACTGTTATATATGACACTAAAACATTAATATGTTCCAGAATTGAGAAGAAAGTCAGGAAGTTAAGTGCTTTTAACCTTCTGATTACCACGCCCGCCGCCCCTCTAAGAATTGGTCCTTCCCTCCACGCCCCCCTTCCATCTATGAGTAAAATTCCCTCCCAGACTTAAAGCTAAATAAAAAAGAGAAAGATAGGTGGTTTCGAGGGATAAGGAGGGAGGTAAATAATTATATACAAAACATGGAAAGCCCAACGAGTCTAACCAGAGGAGTAGACTATAGGAAACTAACGTTATAAGGCGATACGTTTGCATTTTTTCATAAACTTCTGAACATTATTTCCTCAACCTTCTTAAAATTATAACGAGTGTAATTAGGGAAATTTTAATTCGTCCCTAGGGCTCGCGCCTCCCTTGGATATTGTTGACGCCCCCCAAAGTATATCTAAGGTTTACCAGACCACTGAGCTGATTAACAGCTCTCCTAGGGCTGGCCCGGAGGTTTAGACTTATTTTACGTGGCTAGGAACCAATTGGTTACCTAGCAACGGGACCTACAGCTTATTGTGGAATCATAACCACATTACAGCGAGAAATGAATTTCTATCACCAGAAATAAATTCCTCTAATTCTTCATTAGCCGGCCGGAGACTCGAACTCGGGCCTAGCGAGTGCTAGCCGACAACTCTACAGGTTGCGAACCACTGATTTAGAGCAAAGGCCAACGGCACAGGCAACCTAATGCGGGAAAAGGAATCCGCTAATGAGGCACAGTTTACCATACGAAAATACGAGCAAGGAAAAACGGAAGCAGAGCGAAAATTCCAAAACTTGGCATTAAGGGAGAGAAACAATCATTGAACGAAGCAATCCAACAATTACCAATTTCCACTGGGTAAACGTGGGAAGAGATGCCCTGACAGGTGTTACGAGGCCGTCTGATAGAGGGAGAACCCTCTCTTTGAGCTCAGCCAAGCAATGCATGGCATTCTGTAACTGGAACTTCAAAAGTTCAAGCAAGGTTGCAAATGCATTATATACTACCCAAATACAACTCTCCTTGTATTTTAATAATTTACTTACATTTTTATCTGATTATTTATTATTTTTGTTGTTTTTGATTTTGTTGTAATAAGTGAGATCTCTTCTTTCTGTACTACACATTACTGCCTCTTACTTCTTCCTAATGAACATCATATTCTTTGGGAACTTGAGTTTCAAGTCAATGGCCCCTTTGGTGGGCTTGTTCTATATGAATAGGGTTTAACTTCTGAATAATAATAATAATAATAATAATAATAATAATAATAATAATAATAATAGTAGCAGTAGTAGTAGTAGTAGTAATAATAATAATAATAATAATAATAATAATAATAATAATAATAATAATAATAATAATAATAAAACAAGAGCGAATGAAAACAAAATGTGGCCGGGAGGAAGAGGATCTAGGCTGGAGTGATGGTTGGGTCATGAATCAAGAGACCTGCCTGGGATCCAATCCTCTATGAAAGGGGGCATGAAGACGAAGCGGCTCGAACATATTTAGACCAGTGATCAAAACATGGGCAAAATACATTAAAACATAAAGAATACATTAAAAAAAAAGCTTTAATAGCCATGAGCAAGAAAAAAAAAAGGTTTGCGACGTCAGTACCTTTAAAGTAGTTTTACCTGACCACTGAGTTAAAAAAAAAAAAAAAAAAAACTTCCAGGGCTGGCCCAAAGGATTAGTTAGCGATTGCATGTGTAAAATTTTATGCATTGTAAATTTATATTTTATTCAAGAGGTTGCAGTGTTGTACAAATTTTAGAATTGTTTCAAGGGGAAATTTGTCGTTTTCAGCTAAAATCTCTTACATTGTGTGGGTTTTAGAATATAGGATTTGTGGGCGTTGATATTTATGGAATTACGTTAAAATATGCTTTGAAGATAATTGCGTTTGAGAACGGTGCCAAAAGTTCATCAGTAAGCCCCCAAAATTTCACTCAATTGATGTTGACCCCTAACAAAATCCATTGCTCCGTTGTCGAGGTAACTTATCAAATAACTAGCGCACAGACACACACACACACATACACACACATAAAAACAACTCCCTAACACCGGTGAAAGACCTTCAAGGTAACAAGCATTCATTCAGTGATCCAAGTTGATTTACTCACTGCTGAGTGGCACTGGTGGGGGCATGCCCTACGCTAGGAGTTATTGCTGTTATCAAAATTATTAAAAGCACATTTTTTTTGGCCGTTGTTACTCTTTATGCAAGTCATCATAGCTATTTTCCTGAAAAATCATTGAAATCACATTTTTTTTTTACTCTTGCTAATATTTATGCAGGCCACCATAACTATTCTATCATTATTATTATTATTATTATTATTATTATTATTATTATTATTATTATTCTTGAGGTTTTGTGATATGCTAAAGGACCTCAGTGAAAACATATGGAAAAATTAGTGTTAAACACGCAGAAAGAAATTTTTGAAGTACGGTCCCAAAGATATTACTCAAACAAAAAAACAAAATGGAATCCCTCGAATCCAAAATCAAGACAAAGATAATAAAAGTAGCAAGTAAATAACAACTACAGTGACGAATGTTATTAAGAAAAAGGAAGAAGAAGATGTTTCCAAATTATGAGGCGGAGATATGGAGCAGATTGTCATGACGTTGGAAGTCTCCTCGGGGATGTCGTGCGATTGGAACTTCAAAAGCTCAGTGCATGACTACCCTAATACAATTCTCCTTGCATTTTAATACATTTTTATCTGTTTATTACTTTATTCATTTAAGTTGTCTTGTATAATCAGTGAGATCTCTTCTTTCTGTATTTCCCTTTACCTCCTCTTACCTCTGCCTAATGACCACCACAATATTCTTTGGTAGTTTGAATTTCAAGTCAATGGCCCCTTTAATGGGGTTGTTCCATATGAATAGGTTTCACCTTCTGAATAATAATAATAATAATAATTACCAAATAACATCAGTAGCCCTCCTTTAAGCAGCAGAACCACTTCCCCATAATGAAAAAAAAAGCTTCACAGGTGAAAAAGAAACTGGCACAGAAATAATCCGTTCCATCGACCGAGGCTAAAAATATTCCCTTTACGCTGCGGTTATGATGGTATCATGCAAGTTCCTAACATCTTTAAGAGAGAAAAACACCTGCTCCCACTAGTGATTCCATTCGATAAGACTTGTGGCCTCTTCATGTAGGTTGTTTTAGTCTTCTAAACGAAAACTATTGTGCCGGCTTTGTCTGCCCGTCCGCACTTTTTCTGTCAGCACTTTTTCTGTCCGCCCTCAGATCTGGAAAACTACTGAGGCTAGGGGGCTGCAAAATGGTATGTTGATCATCCACCCTCCAGTCATCAAACGTATCAAACCGTAGCCCTCTAGCCTCCTCAGTACTTTTATTTTTATTTAAGGTTAAAGTTAGCCATGATCGTGCGTATGGCACCGATATAGGTGCCAAAAACACAGGCCACCACCGGGGCTGAAAGTTTCGTGGGCCGCGGCTGAGTTTCATACAGCATTAAAGGCTGTAGAGAAAACTCGATCGTGCGCGAAGAAACTTCAGCGCATTTTTTACTTCTTTGTTTTTAACTATACCATAGAGAGTAAGTAATGGTGACACATCACAAATATATGTCAATATGACTAAACTTAAAAGGTAGCATGTATCTATATTCTCCATTTAATTTTTTGTGTGTAACACAAATGGGCTACAGGTAATGAACTACAACTTAATCTTGAAATCTTACAAAGGAATACAGGGGTTGCAACTAAGGGACGAAGGGACGCTGCAAAGAACCTTAAGTAATGCCTACAGTGCACCGCGTGGGTTGCATATTTTTGATATTATGCATAAATATCCTGACAGAAAATTGGACATAAGAAGTGTTCTAAATAATCAAAATGAATCTAGTTTTTATTAGGTACCTGAGACCAATATTTCCCAGGTATAACAGAGAGAGAGAGAGAGAGAGAGAGAGAGAGAGAGAGAGAGAGAGAGATGATCCAGTGTCATAAAATTAAAAATAAATCTAGTTAGAGAGAGAGAGAGAGAGAGAGAGAGAGAGAATGATCCAGTGTCCTAAATTTAAAAATAAATCTAGTTAGAGAGAGAGAGAGAGAGAGAGAGATGATCCAGCGTCCCGAAATTAAAAATAAATCTAGTTAGAGAGAGAGAGAGAGAGAGAGAGAGAGAGAGAGAGAGAGAGAGAGAGAGAGAGAGAGAGAGAGATGATCGTTTCCCAAAATTAAAAATAAATCTAGAGAGAGATAGAGAATGATCCAGAGTCCCAAAATTTAATAATAAATCCAGTGAGAGAGAGAGAGAGAGAGAGAGAGAGAGAGAGAGAGAGAGAGAGAGAGAGAGAGAGAGAGATGATCCAGTTCTCCGGCAGGAGTCAGACCGACCCCAAAGCCTGACCCCTCAGACTAGACAATTTTCTTCCCAGATAAGCGCAGTCACGCGAAGCCTTTCACTTCAACCTGAAGAGGCCATTTGACATAAAGGAGGAAAATGAAGAATAAATCTTTTAAAATAAATGAACGGCGCTCTGAATCCATTTGGAATAAGAAAGTGGTTATCAAGTATTCCACTGTTGTAAACTCAGAGTAGCACGAGTCCTGAAATGGAGAAACAAATCCCCACTCATGTATGTGTACATATTCTGATAACAAATCTCTCCAGAGAGCTGTCGGGAATAGGTTCGATTCCCACTTTTCAATCTGAAAAGGGGAAACGAACAGATTCCGGAAAGCTCGCTTCTGTAGAGATTTATTTTTAGATAGATGTACACATACAGAACTGAATGATGTAGTGAGCACTCAATGGCTGGAGGTGACCCAGGGCTTGGCTTTATTGCCTAAATTTCATAATTCATTCAAATTTCTTCGTATGCAGGTATACTTTCTCATACTTACGTCAGTTAAGATGCAGAATACATACATCATATATACATATATATATACTTATACTATATATATATATATATATATATATATATATATATATATATATATATATATATATATATATATATATATATATATATTGTATATATATACATATTCGAAATTTTCTATCACACCGTGATTTATATACAATCATGAAGCTACAAAAGTCGCTTAATATCAAATTCACGCTACCTCGGGAATATCCCCGATGGGGAATTATCACCGAAGGGGAGTTTATAAGTGATAAATGGATTGGTACTGCCGGGTCGCGATCCCTCGTCACAGATACTTATCCAGCGACTCCAGTCGACGGTCTACCACTGAGCTATCAAGAGAGGTATAAGTCAATGCCGAGTCTACTGTACTTGTTTACCCGTCGTGAGCGGGAAAATTGCATATATATATATATATATATATTTGTATGTGTTTGCAAAATTACAGTGTATCGTTACGTCATGAAAAAATTAAAAACATGCAAGAGGAAACAAAAAAAAAATACAAGCATTGTCCGATCTCAGACCTCACTCGCTCTAAGGCGCAATGAAAACGTTTAAGATCAAGTAAATTTTACAGCGTCAAATGTGGCGCAAATATAGACATGTAAAAAACGCGCCGGAGTCTCTTCGGCGCAATCGAGTTTTCTGCACAGCAGCTACAGCATATAATCAAGGCCACCGAAAATACAGCTATCTTTCGGTGGTCTCGGTATAATTTGTATGAGCCGCGGTCCATGAAACATTAGCCACGGCCCGGTGGTCGCCTACACCTATATCGTTGCCAGAGGCATGATTATGATTAACTTTATAACCTTAAATAAAATAAAAACTACTGCGGCTAGAGGGCTGCAATTTCGTATGTTTGATGCTTGGTGGATGGATGATCAACATACCAATTTGCAGCCCTCTAGCCTCAGTAGTTTTTAAGATCTGACGGCGGACAGAAAGTGCGGATAGAAAAGAGTGCGGATAGAAAAAAGCGTGGACAGAATATAGTGCGGACAGAATAAAGTACGGACAGAATAAAGTACGGACAGAAAAAAGTGCGGACAGAAAAAAGTGCGGACAGAAAAAAGTGCGGACAGAAAAAAGCGCGGACGGACAGGCAAAGCCGGCACAATATTTTTCTTTTAGAGAAAACTAAAAATGAAATCTTTCTAATAATCCTAAACAACATCTTGAATAAAACCTCAACTTTATGATATACAGAAAGTGCAAATTACATCTGATCGAAGATGTCGGGCAACTGGAACTTCAAAAGTTCAAGCAAAGATGCAAATGCATTACTACCCTAATGCAATTCTCGATGCATTTTCAAGATTTACTTGCATTTTTATCTATTCATTAATTCGTTTACTTTTTCTTTTTCAATTTACCTCCTCATACTTCTTTCTAATGAACACGAATGATAATAATAATAATAATAATAATAATAATAATAATAATAATAATAATAATAATAATACCTCCTTTTACTTCTTTCTAACAAACGCCATATTCCTAGGAAACTTAAATTTCAAGTCAATGAATAGTGTTCATCTTCTTTAATAATAATAATAATAATAATAATAATAATAATAATAATAATAATAATAATAATAATAATAATAATAATAACGAAACACGCCTAAACATATCAATGCCATTCTAAAGCACCGAATTAGACACTGCATGCATCCAACAGGATCACCATACGCCACAAATACACAAGAATATGAAGATCAGTACAGCGAACCCTGTTCGAAGTAGCCCCGTGTTGAATCTAACAATAGACACGTTCTTTTTGTCAGTCCACACCGGTGGAATTATCCCTCTCCTCGCTGGCTCACAATTATTAGGGGCGCAGCGATTATTAAGTTATATATACCGAAATCCTCCGGAAGAAGGCTGGGACGCAAAGATGGCCAAATTCGAATATGTATGTAATTTTGTAAATGAATTCACCATTACACACCCATATATATATATATATATATATATATATATATATATATATATATATATATATATATATATATATATGTATATATATATATAGTATATATGTACATATGTATACTGTATATATATATTATGTATATATATCGTAATAAATATAAAAAATCAATGGAATGGAAAATTAAAAATGCTGAAATTATAAAAAACAAAATTCATCAATTGGTATGACACTTTCTCATTTGCCCGACGACACTATAAAACTACTTTTTAGTTTTCTGTAAAAGAAAACTACTGTGCCGGCTTTGTCTGTCCATCCGCACTTTTTCTGTCCGCCCTCACATCTTAAAAACTACTGAGGCTAAGGGCTGCAATTTGGTATGTTTGATGATTGGAGGGTGGATGATCAACATCATAATTCGCAGCCCTCTGGCCTCAGAAGTTTTTAAGATCTGAGGGCGGACAGAAAAAGTGCGGACAGAACGAGTTCGGACGGGCAGGCAAAGCCGGCACAATAGTTTTCTTTTACAGAAAACTAATATCGTGCAAGAGTATCAAAAACAAAAAAGGACTGGAGAAGCAATTAATTCTAAACTCAAGGACACAATAAAAAGCACGATAAATTCATTCAACCAATAATATGCCCCCTTCGGTCATATGTCTTAATAAATGCTAAAAGATTTGCTGAAGATGACAAAAAATTTGATTAGAGACTGTCCAGTGATCGGATACAGAGTTGGAAGATGGCTAATATAGGCGATAACAGAGCAGGTACCTTTTTACTGAACTGCGGATAAATCTTTGGCCGAATGCGTTGTCTCAAAGTGCTTTCCTGCGAAGTCCCGTTTATCAGTATCCATACCGTTGATGGAATTAGGATAAAGTGTTTAAGCCAAAGACTAAGCGCTGGTGCCTGTGAGGTCATTCAGCGCTGAAAGGGGAAATTGGCGGCAAGGCTTGGAAAGGTGTAACAGGAGGAAAACCTCGCAGCTGCACTATGAAATGCTTGTAAAGGGTGGAAATTAAGATGAAAGGAAGAGAATATGAACTGAGGTACAATGCAAGTGCACTGACGGCGCTACCCCTCTATACGGGGCATACCATTAATGTTGAAGAGCAAATGTTGCCTAAGATTCTCTCCCTATTATGGTTCCATTTAGGTACTGTACAGGTAGTACCCGTAAGTGAATCCACACTGCCGTAAAACCAGCTCATCAACACTCACAGTTGCTGACTTGTTTTCAACCTGTCTGTGATATGTATCAGATAAGTTGCAGCTATGTTTATGGCACGTTTCGGTGTAGTGTGGACGCACCCACCAAGAAAACAGTAGAATTAGTGGGAGTTTAGAGAAATATTTTCCAAGGTTATACACTCAGTAATCATCAAATATAAAGATCCGTCCTTCCTCTCTTGAGGGGCAAGATGTCAGGATATAGCCCAGGACTTCAGACTTGAGCGAACCGAGCACTGGCCGTAGAAGCATACAGCGCTACAGAATAGCTCACTGGCAATTCTACAAATGATCAGCTGTCAGGTGAATAAGCTATTTCTTTGATGTCAAGCTAGAGATTTGTCAAATATAAGTTTTTCTTCTTCGCAACATTTCTACCAGTAACGCAGATCAGACTAGAGTATTAATGGAAATAACTGGCCTTCAGCACCTCAGTTCACGAATTAAAGAGTATAATGTGAAGATTCACCTTTGTAGTTGAATCTGCAGTAATACTGAATGGGGACTGTTGTCCACGAAAAAAGGACAGATATTATACATGCTTAATGAACTGCAGACTGCTCGTCCCTTCAATCTCAGGCAGTTTTTTCGTAGAACTGTTACAGGAACATGAAATTTTGGCCAAAGGCCAAGCGCTAGGTCCTATGAGGTCATTCAGCGCAGAAAATAATGTTGAAACAACAGTAAGGAGCGGATGAAAAGTAAGATGGAAGAAAGAGAATTTGAAGGGAGGTACAGTAAGAGGAATGAAAGGGGTTACAGCTAGGGGCCTAAGGAAGGGCCGCTGCAAAGAAACTTAAGTAATGCTTACAGTGCACCGCTCTTTTCCATAGAATGTTATTGCATCCCCAGTGCTTATGAGCTAGGATGCAAAGGAATAGGTGACGTCAGGAATAGACGACACAATGATCAATAAGGAAAAAAAAATAAAAGTTTGAAATGCAAGCGAAGAGATACTTGAAAGTTTGGTAGTACACAGATTTGACGTGAGAATGAACGAGATAAGATAACCCTGACTGGCTGGCACCAGGAAACGGAATGTAACTGAACCTTTCATACGAAGGGAAGACATCGCAGGACCTAAGTCCGAGCGCTGAAAGAGAATTAATAATTATAACTAATAGCAGCAGCAACGGAACGGTTGGTAAATCCGCCGGCGTGAGAATGTAAGTGTATTTGTATGCTCACAATACACGAAATTTCAATTTGATTATGAGGACGTGTTGTTATACTCGTGTGAACATACAAAGACGCAAACTACATTTTCCAAGAGATCTGAAATGACGCCCACATTCATGAGAGATCCTTGTCAGACTTAATTCCAGAACTATGGGATGCTTTGAAATCTAAAAAAGTTTATAGATACTTAACGCGAACCCTACCGTCTTTCTGTTTTTGAAGAGGGGCATTAAATTTGGTCAAGTATACCTTAGTTTAACCAGACCACTGAGCTGAATATCAGCTCTCCTAGGGCTGGCCCGAAGGATTAGATTTATTTTGCGTGGATAAGAACCAATTGGTTACCTAGCAACGGGACCAACAGCTTATTGTGGAATCCGAACCACATTATACCGAGATATGAATTTCTATCACCAGAAATAAATTCCTCTAATTCTTCAGTGGCCGGTCGGAGAATTGAACGCGGGCCCAGCACAGTGCTAGCCGAGAACGATATCGACCCGTCCAAAGAGAAACTGGGCATTAAATCAGGCAGCTTGCAGTCAATATACGTAACGTTTGTGTCGAGCTGATCGCCATTATATGCAACAATTTTCCTCCGTGAGACGAGGTGGATAGTCGTATAAAATCCAGAGTTCCAGAAAAGAGGAGGCTATCAAACACTAAAAAGTAACAGCCATATGCGGCATAAAACCGCCTACTCTCGTAAGGACACTCGACCATTCAAGTACGGGTTTGGTAGAGGACACTTCAGAAAGTTCTTCAGGAAGTGACTGAACCGCGAGAGAAATATTATCATTAAGAACAAGAGCCATACGGCATTCAGAGGTTCCTTACGAAACGGGAAGACGCGGCTTGAGAACCGATCTCAGTCTGTGATACGTACGGAGTTCGGCACCTCATACAAGGACGCAATTGAGTGCTTCTGAGCACTCAACAGAATAATCAAATGTCTATCACTTAGGTACACGTGCACGCAAAAGTGGCAAATCTAAAAATATAGAGTAGAACATAGAATTTAAGCTGGGACCTATGAGGTCATTCATCGCTGAAAAGGAAATAGACAGTAGGAAGATCTGAAAGGTGTATCAGGAGGAAAATCTCGCAGCTGCACTATGAAACAATTGTTAGAAGAGGGTGGAAAGTCAGATGGAAGAAAGAGAATATGAACGGAGGTGCAGTAAAAGGAATGAATGGGGTGGCAGCTAGGTGCCCAAGGTTTAGGAACGCTGCAAAGACCCTTAAGCTTAACGCCTACAGTGCACCACGTGAGGTGCACTGATGGCCCTCTCCCCCCTACGGGAAATTTGAAAATATAAAACAAGAGAATTTAAAACTATAAAGTAAGAGATCGAGACTGAGGGAAAGACTTGTCTGTACTAGTGTGAAAGTGAAAAAAATTGCCAAGGAATACGAAATATTCTAGAAAATGATGTCATATTTATAGTCTTTCAGGACTCCTTTAATTGTCTCGTCCATAACTCCTTTATAACAATGAATTATTGATGATATATTTAAAAACTATATCAGTCCCAACCTCTGCATTGAGACTGAGAGTGGTGAAAATACCTGCTTTTCTAAATAATCAACACCAATTGTGAATCGGTTTCACGGACGAACAGGAGGGGAACCTTCCTAATTTTTCTTACTCATGACGAATTACAGAGCAGAATATAGAATTTAGGCCGCAGGCCAAGCGCTGGGACCTGTGAAGTCATTCGGTTCTGAGAGGAAAATTGAGAGTAAAAGGTTTGAAAGGTGCAACAGGAGGAAAACCTCAAAGCAGTTGCACTATGAATCAATTGTTAGAAGAGGGTGGAAAGTTAGATGGAAAAAAGAGAATATGAACGGGGGTACAGTCAAAGGAATGAAAGGGGTGGCAGCTGGGGGCCGAAGGAACGGACGCTGCAAAGAACCTTATTAAGTAACGCCTACAGTGCACCGCGCCCTAATGAAGTATGCCCAAAATAAAAGCCTTTCATTTACACAACTTTCCCATGCAACATTTTAACCTTTAATAGTCTATTGTTTTAGACCCATTTTTCCCCACTGATGCTGACAATCACATCTGGCCTCTATTGAGGAGATTTTAAACTTGCAATTAACAACCAAACTTCAAAGAGACTTCGCTGGATGTTGTTGCTGTTGCTGTTGCTGTTGTTGATGTTGTTCACCTGCATTTGTTTTATATACTGCCTGTTTCAGATTGCGTTTACGCGTGGGCACAGAACATACTCACATACACAAACTAAGTCGGATCTATTCGGAACTTGGATTAGTGAACAGATACCGTCAGGATAATCCCAGGTGGCCATCCAAAAATTCCAGCTATATATATACACACACGCAAACACACACACACACATATGTATATATATATTCATATATACATATACATACATAATATTTATACATGTATACAGTATATATGTATGTATATATACATATATATTACATTTACATGTATGTATATATCTACAGATATACATATATGTCATATACACACATATACAGACAGATAGATAGATAGATTTGCGAGTAATTCCGGAAAAAAAAATGCGTTTGAGGATAAGGAATTCAGAACACCTCCGTCAGACTTAAATCCAACTTTATGGAACGGTTTAAAATCGACAGTAGTTCCGTTTCTTGCAACTTTTCCCGAACCTCATTGCCTCATGGAGAGCGCTAAATGAGGTAGCTTTCACGAGCAGCTCCAGAACAGCTGAGATTTAATTCAAGCTGCAGAAATGTACGAAAAGAAAAAGTTGCTCCGGTAAGCGCTGCATGAACTGACGTGGGTATTTTGTTTTGTTTTCAGATAAAAGTACGTCTACGATCTTCGAGTAGACCCGACCTATTCAGTGTAATCAGTAGCTGAAGACTGGACAAAAATGCAAACATTATTGTGAAGATTACAACGAAAGCACGAATTGTAGCAAATTTTAACATTTACATTTTTGAAACAAAACTAAAGCCACTGACATAACAGTTACGATCCCCACTTGGCCAACAACACAAACTGGGAATAGCTTCTGCGTAACTCGCAAAAGGTGGTTATCATTCGCGCAAGTCGCGTCAGTGTTAAACAAGTAAAATATGCGCCGAAGTTTCTTCAGAGCGATCGGATTTTCTGTGCAGCCGCTACAGCCTATAATCACGGCCACCGAAAACAGATCTATCTTTCCGTGGTGTCGGTATAATGCTGTATGAGCCGCGGCCCATGAAACTTTAACCACGGGCCGGTGGTGGCCTGTCCTATATCGCTGCCAGAAGCACGATCATGGCTAACTTTAACCTTAAATAAAATAAAAACTACTGAGGCTAGAGGGCTGCAATTTGTTATGTTTGATGATTGGAGGGTAGGTGATCAACATGCCAATTTGCAGCTCCCTAGCCTCAGTAGTTTTTAAGATCTGAGAGCGGACAGAAAAACAGCGGACAGAATAAACTGCGGACGGACAGACAAAGCCGGCGCAATAGTTTTCTCTTCCAGATAACTAGTAAAAGTCTCCTCGCTTAGCGCCAAGTAAAACCTACTTCCACATTCAGAGCGCCACCACGTTACTGATCGTTGAAGATATCTTGCATTCTTCTAAGAAAGTATAACTTCTAGTTCTGCTGGTTAAAAAGACATCATTTGCACAGTATAAATCTTTTCAAGTTTCTATTGTTTCTGAACCTTTTTTTTTTTTTTTTGCCATATTCGATCACCTTTCTCATGATAAAAGCTATGAAAATGGGAAACAGCAGAGGTGGAATAACATTCCCTTGTAGTATCCCACCATTTACTGCAAATCTAATTAATAAGACCATATATTCAAGACAATATATAAATGTATGTATATAAAAATTTAAAAATCCTTATGGTACTACGAACATGCAAAATTAGATAGTATTAATTTTGTTGTGCTCTTCCATTATTAAACATGACCTTTCCAAACGAATATCGGCTGTCTATTCAAGTGGTACAAGTCGCTTTTTGTTCTGAATGTCACTTCCTAACAGATGGTAAACACATACACACACATACACACACACAAGCGATCGCCACATATTCACATCAAATGCTCTATAAAAACAAGAGATTCCCATCCAAGCAGCCTTATTAGTCAGTGATAATTATTCTTTATGATTATGGCATCAATATACCGAGCTCTCTAAATGTACAAGGTTACTTGATAAATCAATTTTATTTGCTAAACTATTGCCAACTGAACTGGCTGACTAAAATGAAAATGAAAAACCCAGTCCATGCATCCTTACCTATACCAAATATAATATTGCGGCTTCTAACTAATTTACCAAACCAACTTTTGCACATTCCTGTTTTTATTGATCACATGGTGCTAATAAAATCGTGTGTGAGACGTTACTACACTTTCTATTCTTGTTTTCATTGTTATTCACCTCTAACAGTGGTGTGTGAAAACATATTTTTTAACAATTAATAACTGGTTGCTCAGCTGCGTACCACATGGTTTCATTTTGTAAAACTAACAGGATGTTTATTTCATTTCAAATTTTTTTTTTTGGGGGGGCGGTGGTGGGAGGTATATTCTTCATACTTTTCTTATATTTTGCGAGCGATGGGCAACCTCCCGATAAATCCATTTCTCGCACAACAATGATGTCCATGGTTTGTGTACCTCCAAACTCAACAGATCTGTTATAACAAATTCCGCAGATTTGTCAGTACAAATTCCTCAGATTTATCAGAACAAATTCGTAGATATGACAGAACAAATTCGTAGATCTGACAGAACAAATTCCGCAGATTTGTCAGAGCAAATTCCGCAGATTTCGCTTAACAAATTCCGCAGATTTGTTAGAACAAATTCCTCTCATTTGTCAGCATAAATTCCGCAGATTTGTCTGCACAAATGCCGCATTTCTGACAGTATAAATTCCTCAGATCTGTCAGAACAAATTCATAATTTGACAGAACAATTTCCACAGATCTGTCAAAGCAAATTCCGCAGATTTGGCAGCACAAGTTCCGCAGATTTGTCAGTACAAAGTCTTCGATTTGTTAGAACAAATTCCTTAGATTTGTCAGAACAAATTCCGTAGATTTGTCAGAACAAATTCCGTAGATTTGTCAGAACAAATTCCGCAGATTTGTCTGCACAAATTTCACAGATTTGTCAGATCAAATCCGCAGATTTGGCAGCACAAATTCCTCAGATTTGTCAGAACACATTCCGCAGATTTATCAGAACAAATTCCGCAGATCTGGCTGCACAAATTCCTCAGATTTGTCAGAACAAAATCCGTAGTTCTGGCAGAACAAATTCCGCAGATCTGTCGGAGTCTGGAGGCCATATCATAGCCATGATACCACTCCAGTAAAAACAGGTGAATTTCGAAGTGACATGGAGACGTTTATATACGACTGCTATACAAGCCACATAGCGTCGATTAACCGACGCAAAAACATCGATCATGTTGTTATTCAATAAACCATCCTTAGTGAGAAGCTTGTTCAACACAAGGTCCCGATATGTTCCATAACTTCGCCTAATTGATGTAAAGCCAAGACTAACTTGTTGTGATTGGATAGGCTCCACGAAATTGCTTTCCCATCAAAGGACAGAGGGTGAACGGAGATATTGAAGTTTACACAGGTCCAAATATTTTCTTCTATACAATCATATTTGGATTTCTCAGGGTAAAGTACATGGGATAAAATCATACGAAACTAAATCTAAATAAATGTCTAAAAGCTATTTTTTATGCTTCTTTACTCTGCTTGTTCCATATGAATAGGTCTTCATCTTTTCTGAATAATAATAATAATAATAATAATAATAATAATAATAATAATAATAATAATAATAATAATAAATAATGGCAATAATAGTTAAAGAAGATTAAAGAAGAATAAGAAATAAAGAAGAAGAAGAAGAAGAAGAAGAAGAAGAAGAAGAAGAAGAAGAAGAAGAAGAAGAAACTTGTGGACGGCTACACAGTTACATTAAATGCTACCAGCCCAAAAGCAGGAGTTTCTCTCAACTAGATCTAGGTAAGATTAAGACAACCACTTTTTAACTAACACTCTGCACGGGGCATCGTGGCTGATGGTACCTGTCACCTACTTTAGCCAGGAGTTAAAATCGTGAAAGAGTTAAAACTGTATTAGCAAGTATAAGACTACGATTTTATTATTATATATATATATATACATTATATATATATATATATATATATATATATATATATATACATATATATATATATATATTTCTATACAAAACAGACCTTAGGGTCCCTGCCATGGCCTCAACCTGACCCCTGGGGCCATGGTTTGAAGAAATCTGAGTCTGCACTAAGCGAAAATGATAAAATAATAATTTGGCAAACTGCCCCCACTTTTTTTTTAGGGTATATTTTTCAGATTCTCCCTATACACACACACACACACACACAACATACAGACACACACATATACATATATATATATATATACATACATACGTGTGTGTGTGTGTGTGTGTAGAACTTTCGACCACTACTGTGGCCGCACCTAGGCCCAGGCACTTTGGCTTTTAACAAAATATGAATGCACTCTCTGTATATGGAAGCTTTCACATAAATTTTGCAATTTCCGAGAGAAATGAGCTGGCCACCGTAATTCACAATCCCAAGGCATACCAAGCACGTATCACATTTCCCCTACACACTTCAATGGTAAGGACTGACTGACTCTTGAGTTCTATACAATAGCAGTTTTAAATACCCTAACCCATTCCAATATTTCTTAACGATTTTCCCTTAGAAGAGGGCGTGGCACCTATTCGAACACACTCGAATTATTCTACCCAAAGGTGCTTTGTACCAAGTTTGTTTTAAACTGATAGAGTGATTCTGGAAGAGCCGAAAATACGAGAAGTTTAACTCAGGTGTACATCCAAAGGTACGTACATGCATAGAGACGCGCCCGGCGAACTCTGATGATCAAAGCTCACTTGATATTTCAGCTCGGGTGAGCTTAAAAAGTTTGGGACTCGGCTCCGGAACCTGTGAATCTAACTTTCAGGAAAAGAAAGGCATTTTATGAATTCAGAGAATATTTAGAGAAGTTCGAAATTGCCATATACACTTTCAAAAGGCGCCTAAACACGCAGCTTCTGTTCTACTCCCACAGATTTAGGAAAGATTGAAAGGCGTTTCTTTCATGTATAGATATTGTAATGTGTATATATATATATATATATATATATATATATATATATATATATATATATATATATATATATTATGTATGAAATTTTTCTACATTAGCATCAGCAGTTGAAACAATCACATATCCTGTGAAATTTATGATGAAAAATATTGTTCGGAATGAGAGATTCTGTGTGTGTGTGAGAGAGAGAGAGAGAGAGACTAGCAGCTGCAGCATCCAATCTGGTAAACAAACGTTATCCAATATATTGGTTTGAAAGATCGCGAAAACAAAGCGACAACACCTTTATATATCATTCCAAAAAACAAGTTAAAAGCAGTTGAAACGACAACATTCAAACGTACAAACAGAACAGTAACCTATAAGAAAGTAACATTCAAACACACAAACGCAGAGCAGTAACCTATAAGCAGGCAACATTCAAACACACAAACACATAACAGTAATCTACAAGAAGGTAACATTCAAACACACAAACACATAACAGTATCCTATAAGAATGTAACATTCAAACACACAAACACATAACAGTAATCTATACGAATGTAACATTCAAACACACAAACACATAACAGTATCCTATAAGAATGTAACATTCAAACACAAACACACAACAGTATTCAATCAGAAGGTAACATTCAAACACACAAACATAACAGTAACCTATAAGACGGAAACATTCAAACACACAAACACATAACAGTAACCTATAAGAAGGTAACATTCAAACACACAAACACAAAACAGAAATCTATGAGATAAGATCCACACACACACATACCAGCAATCTATCAGAAGATAACATTCAAACACAAACACATAACATTCATCTATAAAAAGATAATATTCATCCCCACAAACACAAACACATAACATTCATCTACAAGATGATAACAGTCACCCTCACAAACACAAACACGTCACATTCATCTGGTAGAAAATAACATTCAAACATACAAACGCATAACAATGATTTTTAAGAAGCTAACATTCACCCCACAAACACATAACATCCATCTATAAGAGGAATATTAATTTGTATTCAGTTGTGGGATACAGATTTTTATCCTCACTTCAGAAGCTGATAAAATTCACACATTTCATGGTTTAGACCAGTGGTTCTTAACCTTTTTCAATGTATGCACCTCTTTCAAATCAGCAGCTGTTCTCGCACCCTGAATTGCTGAAATAATAATAATAATAATAATAATAATAATAATAATAATAATTATTATATATTATTAATAATAATAATAATTATTATTATTATTATTATTATTATTATTATTATTATTATTATTTAATTTTTATTTTTTTGCAGAAAAAAGTAACATGCGTATATAAAATTATGCTTTAATTATTCATAGGCATCGTCGCACCCCCTGGTTAAAACCACTGGTTTAGATCACACAAAACCAAGTTTTCTCTAGGAAATATGTTGACCTCTAACTGCATAGTGTCCATAGTGCCCACCCTGATGTAAACACTTTGTCTTCATAGAAAAACGGGGAAAGAGAATAATCAAAGACAAAAGTTTTCATACATGCTCACTCTTCGTCTCAAAACCAGAAACATGTTTCGTTTGGCCTTGGTATCGGGCTTATCAGGCTTTCTCGTAGATAAAACTTACAAGTACATTTTGATTTACTGTCGAAGCTGTAGATTTATCAAAAAATAAAAACTGCGTGAAGTGGGGGTGGGAAATCTTCTCACAAATCTGGTAGGGTTCTCAGGGTACTGAACTGGACTGATGATGATAATATGTGGACTCCGATGATCCAGCATGACTGTAGCAGTGTTATATATAAAGTCATTATCCTTCTGACACAGGAATGACCAAGTCTCTACAAAAACTGAACTTCCTTAGAAGGGCGACCCATAAATAATCGCTATTAAATGATGGAGAAACCTCACTAATCGTAAAATAATCTTCTAGCTGAATATTTCAGCTGTTAATAAGGGTTATTCACTGCATTTTAATATCGTGAAGGATTATGGCGACTGGAACAACAAGCAGTGTTATAGATACATTTATATGCCATGGGTAACTGAGCCCTGGAATTTCCACGGTTAGTGTGGATATCAATAAATTTAAACTACAGCTCGAGTATATTTAAACAAACATCTTTATTATGAAGGAATAGTGTACAGTCCACTGTAATTTTTTTAGGAAACTTTTATAAGGCTTGAAAGGAACATTACAGCTTTACTGAGGAAATCTAAATGCCTAATTAGATCCTGGCACAAGAGTCAAAGTTTGAATACTTTCAGCTAGTATGTACCATCCAACTACTGCACTCAGTTAGGGTGTTAAGATACAAATAGATCTTAAACTCCAAAAACTCAAGGAGCCACAAAGTTTTATGAAAAAATTGTCACTGTTGGCGTCCATCACGAAATGACGATATAACAATTGTCAGCATTTATCCCGACGTCCCTAAGCTTCGCAACAATGGAAACCGATTTCAGGAGCTTGTCCCAGACTTTGTGACAAGAGCACAATGTCCCCCAAGCCTACAAGAAATTGCAAAAATGTTTCGTCGAACCACAAAGGTTAAACAAACAGAGAGAGAGAGAGATTCCTCCCAATGCAGACGCCTATCCAGGCCTTTTGATAAATTCAGAACGGCAGCCGAAGTCAGGATGCCTTAAAGCTGTGGTGGCCAGACTTGTCCTCGTCTTCCAGTCAGGATTTCTTTACAAAGTTTCTGATGCGCTGCAAGCAGCAGCGGGGGTTGGGTTACAGAGAAACCTCTTGCATTTCTGCCAACTTTATTTTTCTGCGTGAACCTTCTGTAGAACTGACATTTAATCCCGTTTAAATGTCATTTTTTTTATCCTCACTTGAGCTTGATAGAAATCACACCTTTCGTGGTTTAGATCAGTGGTTCTTGACCTTTTTCAATGTATGACCCCTTTCAAATCAGCAGTCAGTTCTCGCAACCCCCCCTAAATTGCTGAAATAAAAAAAAAAAATTCTAATAATAAAAAAATAATAATTATTATTATTATTATTATTATTATTATTATTATTATTATTATTATTATTATTATTATTATTATTATCTCAAAATAAACAAACTTGAAAAAATACACTTGGCTTTTTCTTGGGGAGATTCATTCCTGTCACAACGAATTCTTCGATGAATTACAGGGGTTATGTGGTAAACTCGGTCATGGCTTCTACTTGCGTAGTACATGAACTTTTCAAAACAGAAACTCTCTTTTAGCACAACTAAAACTTTATGGCTTTCAATAACAAAGCCGTGAAAGGAAAGAAGAGGCATTACACGCAACTGCAAGCAGATGCGTAAATGCGTACGTCCGTTTTTTGTACGAAACACCGTCCATGAGAGTCTTGAATGGTTTTACCCCTTCAAGACAATTAAGGGAGTGGTGAACTGTAAGGCTTAAGCTTTTTCCTTTAAAATCCTTTTTCCTTTAAAAAAAAAAAATAACCCATCGCCCCCTCAACCTTATGCCGAGATGCAACCCACAAAGGTCAACCAAACTATTTAGGTCAAGAAAGGCATACTGAATTTTATGGGGCGCGCCGAAGTTATTCCTTTCTCGCCGCGTTAGAGAGAGAGAGAGAGAGAGAGAGAGAGAGAGAGAGAGAGAGAGAGGGATCCTTCTTATTCATGTTCATCCACGAATTACCAGCCTGCCATGGATGATCATTTCTCTCTCGAGCTGATATCAACAAATCAACAATAACAACGATAATACAACAGCAGCAACAACAATGCAACAACAACAACAATACAACAGCGACGACAACAATAACCACAAAAATACAGCAACGCCAAGACAACAGCAGCAACAATACCAGAAATACAACAGCAACAATACCAGAAATACAACAGCAACAATACCAGAAATACAACAGCAGCAACAATAACAACAAATACCACAAATACAACATCACCAACAACAAATACAACAACTGCAACAACATTCGCAATAAAAAGAGTACAATGAACATGGCAAGCCCCTGGGGCCATTCAGTCTCTAACACCACCTGCATACCACTGTCGCGTGTCAATAACGCTTCACGTGGCGATCGTGTTATCATTACAGAAATAACGCTTCCGTGAAACGAAATCCGTGCAAATAACTTCTACACGACTGCGCTGCGAAAGGCTATTCCCCATGTCGCAGTTAGAAGAAGAAGAAGAAGAAGGAGAAGAAGAAGTAGAAGAACCGCGGGCCGACGGAAACTAGGTTACCTGGTGTCACACTTCTGGAAGATGTATGAGAGGTGATACACATGATGTACATGTGTGTATGTATGTATGTATGTATATTGTATATTCTTTACTTGCAATAATTATATTCAGGAAAACATCACAGATCTTAATATACCCCAAATTCACACTACTGCCTTTTTAAGTATATGTTTTTTCATCACATGGTGCCAGCCACAACTTTAGCCAATAATAATGAGGTCAAACTTGCTGAAGATGTATAAGATATATATATATATATATATATATATATATATATATATATATATATATATATATATATATATATATATATATATATATATATAATATACATTCTTTACTTGCAATCATATTCTGAGAACATCACAGACTTCTTTAAACACCTCAAATTTACACTTGGTTTTCTAAGAATAATGTCACATGGTGCCACAACTTTCGCCAATAACAAAGAGGCTTCAAGAGTCTCTGGAAGTCTCTTCTCCCTCCCTCCTCCCTCCCTGCCTCCTGCCTGTCTGCCTGCCTGCTTGCCTGCTTGCCCGACGGAAGCACAATCAGGCACCTCCAAGCGCGACACGCCCTAAACCAACCACTACAGACTCGTTCCATTCCCCAGTGCCATGAGCCCAGAACCAAAACATAGTAACCCACTGACACACACGGCGGACGCACGGGGAGTGTGTCTCACTTTTCTTTCTTCTTCTTCTCCTTCTCTCTCTCTTCTCTCTTTCAGATGTAGGTGTGTGCAATCCCACTGTTGCTGAAGACCACCTGTGAGTGATATCAGCAAACACAGGAAACGTAGCAGGATCTTTCTCTCTCTTCTTTTCTTCTTCTTCTTCTTCTTCTCTCTCTCTCTCTCTCTCTCGCGAGGAGCAGTTCCAAATCACGTGCGCTTCTCGTTCCCTTCGGAAGATGGAGTTATCACTGGCAAGAGAAGGAGATGGAAGGCAAGCAAGCAAGCACCACAGCCGGCGAACGAAGCGACCTGCCAGCCAACGCGCACAGAAGCCAAGGTTACACTGGCGAAATTCAAACAACTCGGCCTCATGACCCACCTGTAGGAATTGAAGGTGTACGAACCGAGTGACACTGGCTTGGGGAGAGAGAGAGAGAGAGAGAGAGAGAGAGAGAGAGAGAGAGAGAGAGAGACTCACCTTTACGTTTCCTAGGTTTTGCAGATATACTTCATGAATTAAATCTCCAACAACAGTGGGGTTTTGCACACACACACACACACACACACACAGAGAGAGAGAGAGAGAGAGAGAGAGAGAGAGAGAGAGAGAGACTCGCCTTTATGCTTCCTAGGTTTTACAGATAATTCATGAATTAAATCGCCAACAACAGAAGGATTTTGCACGCACACACACACATACACACACACACACAGAGAGAAAGAGAGAAAGAGAGAGAGAGAGAGAGAGAGAGAGAGAGTTTACTAACACGCGAGGTAAAAAGGGGCTTTTACTGATCTAATTCCCCCCCGCCCTTCACACACACACACACCCACACGCACGAAAAGATAATAAAAGGTAAACATTTCGATTTTCTCAACTTCACATTGCACTGGGAGGGCTGCCAGGGGCATTCCCCTAAAACAATATGTATACTTTAAGTTTCGTTTCTTAATTGAAGTTGATAGACCATAAGAGCCGGGGCAAAATCCTGACGGGGTTTGCGTAACAGTTAAAGAAACGGTTCTTCTCAATCATTTATTTACGGAACGCCGTAGTGATCGAGGGCTTTCGTTTACAATGAGAAGCTACAAAGAAACAAGTAAAAAATGAGCCGAAGTGTCTTCGGCGCAATCGAGTTTTCGGTACAGCGTATAATTTCAGTCACGGCCCATGAAACTCAGCCAAGGTCCAGTGGTGGCCTGTGTTGTTGGGACCTACAGCGGTGCCAGAAGTATGATTATGGCTAACTTTAACCTTAAATAAAACAAGTAAATAATGTGCCCAATTTTCTTCGGCTCAGTGGAGTTTTCTGCACAGACGCTATAGGCCACCGAAAAGAGATTTATCTTTATCTCGTCTCGGTATAATGCTGCATGAGACGCGGCCCATGAAACTTTAATCACGGCCCGGTGGTGGCCTATCCAATATCGCTGCCAGGAGCACGACTACGGCTAATTTTAACCTTAAATAAAATAAAAACTACCGAGGCTAGAGGGCTGCAATTTGGTATATTTGATGATTGGAGGGTGGATGATCAACACACCCATTTGCAGCCCTCTAGCCTCAGTAGTCTTTAAGATCTGAGGGCGGAGAGAATGAAGTGCGGACGGACGAACAAACAGCCATCTCAATAGTTTTCTTTTACAGAAAACTACAAAGTTGCCCTAGCTTGCCATTGTAATACAATGTCATAAACACGAAACAGTAATACCTTTACTAGCTGAATGCAACAGATGGCATGTCTGGTTTGTAAATGCACAATGGGCCAGGCCAAAATCATGAGTTATTAATGACACAGCCAGGGTTTTAATGCTTCTGCAACGAACTGTACTGATGACGATATATATATATATACGAGTATATATATATATATATATATATATATATATATATATATATATATATATATATATATATAAAAATAAGACTGATACAAATTTCGTTTACATATACATATATGAACACGCACGCACATACATACATACATGCGTACATATATCACAAAACAGTCACAGAACTTCACTTTGTATTTGTATTCATGCTAGTCGTGTTAGGCTTCATTTAGACGGGACCGATTAGATTCCAGACTCTAAACCAGTGGTTCCTGACCTTTTTTTTTTTTGGGCAGTGACCCAAAATCTTGTCCAAGTTAACCGTGGCGACCCTTGCCCTCCATAAACATTTTCTTTTTGTATAATTATGCTTACGAAAACGTGTTACAGAAACAAAATAAATTACATGCAGAGATTTTTGTTAATGCGAGTAGCACGTCAGTTAAATGCTCTACGTCTCTGTAACGTTCTGCTTGGATATTAATGAATTATGTATTCCTGATACAATATTTTTTTCTAATAATAATAATTATATAATAAGAGTATTGGGGAAATGATGAGCCCATAACGTTATAACCCTTGGGGACCCACTGAAACGGTTTGGTGAGCCAACTTTGGGTCACGACCCTGCGGTTCGGTACCACTGCTCTGAACCAGGCGGAGGTTTATCAAACCCCAGCCATATAACGAAGGCGGGGGAAGCATGACAACAGGTCGATGAAGTTATACATATTTAGTCTTTAGGTGCAAAATTTCCAAGCCAAGCAGCGGGCCCCATTATCAAGCTATAACTGTAATACTACCTAATTAGTAGAATAAAATCATGTGGAAAGATATTAAAATATGCTAAACGATTTATGAAACAAAAACAACTAAAATATGAGCTGTTTTTGTTTTCGAACAAGGGATATTTGTATATTTTAATACTCGCCACCTGATTTTATTGTACTAATTAGGCATTTTTACATTCGTAGTTTGATAACGCGGTTTGGCGGTTGGCCTTGAAACGTTGCAACAGGAATAAATAGGACTTTCTTGACTTGTGTTCTTTGGCATTCATATACACACACACACACACATTCACACACACACACATATATATATATATATATATATATATATATATATATATATATATATATATATACATATATATATATATATATATATATATATATATATATATATATGTGTGTGTGTGTGTGTATATATATATATATATATATATATATATATATATATATATATATATATATGTATATGTGTATATATACTGTACATATATATACATATATATATGCATATATACATATACATATGTGTGTGAGTGAGTCCCAAGAAAGCAGGACAATGGAAGTGCTAGATTGTCTTGTTGACTGGCGTTGTCGGTGCTGCCGACAGATATTGACAATGGAAAGAGAATATTATGGTAATGCAAAAGAACAGGCTGAGCGAAATATATTCACTGGTAAATTAACGTCAGATTCTGTCAGCTCGTCTATCTGGGCTGCTTACCATGAAATATATACAACAAAAGCGACATATTGCTATATACACATACCAGTTGACAAATAAACTAACCAATTATTATCGACAGATCACGGCATGTTTCAGGCAAGCGAAAATTATGACGAAAAGTATTTTCATCTTAGAATCTTCTGCCATTTTAGTTTTCTGTAAACGAAAACTATTTTCTGTCCGCCCTCAGATCTTAAAAACTACTCAGGCTAGAGGGCTGCAAATTGGCATGTTGATCATCCACCTCCAGTCATCAAACATACCAAATTGCAGGCCTCTAGCCTCTCAGTAGTTTTTATTTTATTTAAGGTCTGGTTAGCTACATGATCAAAACAGTCCGGCAGCGATATAGATAGGCCATCAGTGGTTAAAATTTCATGGTCAGTGGCTCGCATTACAGATGATGAGACCACTGAAAGATAGATCTATTTTCGTTGGCCTTGATTATACGATGTACAGAAAACTCAATTACGCCGAAGAAGCTTGGGCGCATTTTTTACTTGTTTCTTTTTTTATCAAGATTATCAAGATAAATTGGTCTTATTACGAAAATGTATCTGACTTGGTGTGAAAAAGTTCCTATGTTTTTTATTTAGTCTTTCTGTTCATTAGATGGAATTCTGATTGACCCACAGTAATGCGCCTCTAGGCCAACTTTGCCTGGTCCACAAATTTGTATACTAAATAATATTCATAAGGGCCAAAACATTTCTCATCTGTTATGCGATACGTGACAGTCAGCAGATGAATTCGGACTGATAACTGTGATTATCTACTTAAGTCCCTATCGCGACAGTCAGCAGATGAATTCGGACTGATAACTGTGATTATCTACTTAAGTCCCATAATATCTGAAGTCCGACAGGGCAGTGTTCTTGGTCCACTGTTATTTTTAGTGTATGCAAGCGACACAGTTGTTGGACTGGAAAACAAGCTTGTTCAGTATGCCGATGATGCAACACCTGTGGGTGTAGCAAAGTCTCCACTTTTGAGAAATGAAGCTGCCCTCAGCCTCAGTCGGGACATGGACCAGATCAGGGAATGGTGTAGTCGATGGGGTATGAGGCTGAACTCCAGTAAAACGAAAAACACCAGTGATTAGCAGATCTCGTACAGATTTCCCACCCCATCTTCCCCGCCAGGTGAATGGAACTTTCCTGTGAACGAGTCTGAAGTTTTAACCAATTTAGGTGTAACTTTTGACTCACATCTACCTTTTGAGAAACATCTAAGGAAAGTTTCAGCAAATACCGCAAGAAAGTTAGGTATTGTTCATGAGGCCTCATACATTCACAACAGTGATAAAATCAATGCAACTTGTTTAAGGTCATTTGTACTCCCTTTACTAGTATACTGTTCTCCGGTGTGGATGTCTGCTTCTGCCAGAGTTATCTCTTAGACAGAGTGGACTTAGGAACAGCCTTCCTACTGAGGATGCCGTGCAGTTGGAACTTCCGAAGTTCAAGCGAAGGTGCAATGCATTGCTACCCTAGTACTATTCCCCTTGCATTTTAATACACTTTTATCTATTTGTCAATTTATTTATTTGATAATTTATTAATTCTTTTTCAATAAGTGGGATTTCTTCTTTCTGAATGTCCCTTTACCTGCTCTTACCACATCCTAATGAACACAATATTCTTTGGAAGCTTGAATTTCAAGTCAGTGGCACCTGTGGGCTTGCTCCATATGAATAGGTGTCATCTAGGTAACAACAACAACATAATAACAAATACAATAATAATAATAATACTACACACACACACATAATAATAACAATAATAATAATAATAATAATAATTTTTCCATGTTTTTGTTGTACATATATATATATATATATATATATATATATATATATATATATATATATATATTATATATATATACACATATATATAATATACATATATATACACAAGAAATCCATCATTAGCAATATTGCAAAGCAAAATAAATCATTAAGAGAGCCAAATATAGCCAAGGCAAATAGGGTAGATGTCAGTTCCTCGGTCAGATACTGCGCTAAAGTTCGATCACTTGATGTGTTATTCATAAGGCCTCGTCTCCCTTTTGTACCTAGAATCACTTCTCGTGTCCTGAGAGAGAGAGAGAGAGAGAGAGAGAGAGAGAGAGAGAGAGAGAGAGAGAGAGAGAGAGAGCTCTAGTTTTGGATTTCTGAGTCTGAGATCAGAATATTCTTCTAAACATACATAGGTTTCCTTTCACATTTGAATTACCCAACTAAATAATAATAATAATAATAATAATAATAATAATAATAATAATAATAATAATAATAATAATATTGTAAATCCGCAGACGTGGATATAAAGGATATAAGTATACAAATTTAAAATCAGACAATTATCGAACTATTTATTTTCTGTCAGTCTACTACCTACGTACATTAAACAACTTTGTAAATAACGCTCAAGAAAAACTTTCTGAACCTTATTTTGTTAGCAAATATTTACAAAGAAATCGCGAAGGAACAGTTAAGAGCAGACCAGAATGTCTGACAACACCTACAATGTTTTTAAGTAACGATGGTGAAGCCGATCGCTGTATCCAGAGAATCCTATGTCATTTGTTCACTCTCCGACCCCTAAAGATAAATATGCTTTGCGAATTACTAAAATTAATCTTCTGTCCGGGAGGTGAGAACAGTTGGAATATTCGCAAGCCTCAACTCGAACGCCCCACAAAATCTTCACAAATAACTTTATCAGATCGAACAGCCACCTTGCTGGACGAGTCAATAGGTACTATATTACCCGTGGGCTATTCTAATCCCAGTGTAGAGTATGTGCACTTGATATATAATTCCCTTTGAGTGAAAGTCATTCTCAAGATACAGTAAATTCGACAGTTATGGGTAACGTGTGGTTTAATATTTGATCTTATAAGATGCCACGGACAAAAATAGTGAAATCAAAGCTACAAGTGTTTCATGCGTGCAAAGGTTTGGTAAAATTTGTATTTTTCTAAGTGACCACGCATTTACCATCACTGATAATTTACTCCCAACCTTAAAAGGTGTAAGAAATTCCTAATGTAGAGTGAATTTGATTTCAATAATGAGTTATTTGTCTCTTAACATTTGAATATATATATAAATGTAATGCGTGCAATTGGCAAAATATCATAGTTAGCACGTGTTACAAACCCAGTATTCAGTTTTCATAGCAGAGGTTTTGATTTTGATTTCAAGAACACGACCTAAATTCAACAGAAATATGAACGTCAGAGTTGATATCAGCTTATTTCTCTGTCACCCTGCTTCCAACCCCAATAGGTTCAAATCCTGATCAAGGCAGGAGAGCTTACCATATATAATTCCCTTTTGGTGCAAGCTATTGCCAAAATAAAAACAAAGGGTTATTTGAAGCTTAGCATTTGCAAGTGTGAAAATGTGCAAACAAATGACAAATATATTTTTCATATACATTTTATTTCTGCTATTTGGTTTAACAACAGCCTTCAATTCGCAGGCACTGTAACAAAGGAGGTGGGTGTCAAACAAACGAAGAAATAAAGGAAAACTAACAAGTCCTGACCTTTACAACACCATAAATCCCCAGAGGTTGACATTTTGCATTATCACACCATCACTTGTCCTTGACTTGACATTTCTAGAGTCCAAAGACCTTTGTTTAAATAAATAATTGAAACGAACCTGCATAAACTAAGAGAATTTGCCGAGTGAACTCTTTTCCTTACTTTGTAGAAATACACGAATAAAACTGCGTTATAATGACGTCTCTCTCTCTCTCTCTCTCTCTCTCTCTCTCTCTCTCTCTCTCTCTCTCTCTATATATATATATATATATATATATATATATATATATATATATATATATATATATAAAGCACTGAAGAATCATTCTGAAACTGCAGTAATTGTATTACTGTTTCATTTATTTCCAATAGGTAAGATATCTCAATTTGAAAATTTTGCAGATACTGCAGTTTTCCATTTTACGACAGCACGCTGGACACACGATGTCAACCTCAATGAAATTATTTCAAATCCATTACAACAACTATTTCAAGTCCACTGCAACAATGGAGCCATCCACTAACATTTTGTGAATGTGCACAACAAGATATCACCTCCGAAAGACCTTGTCAGTGGCCTAGAAACGGTTCATTATGGCTGGGGAAGCCAATCTTGTAAAGCTTCAAGAAGAGTACAAGAGAGCAGAATATACACTTTAGGCCAAGTGCTGGGACCTATGAGGTCATTCAGCGCTGAAAAGTAAATTGAGAGTACAAGGTTACAGAAGTGTAACGGGAGGAAAACCTCAAAGCAGTTGCACTATGACACCACTGTTAGAAGAGGGTGGAAAGTAAGATGGAAGAATAAGAATGGAGGTACAGTAAAAGGAGTGAAGGGGTTGCAGCTAGGGGCCGATGGGACGGTGCAAAGAACCTTGGGTAATGCCTACAGTGCACCGCGCGTGAGGTGCCCTGACGGCACTAACCCCCTACGGGTTCCAGAACAATAACCATGGTTTGGGAGATTTCAATTTTTGGTTTTATCTTTTACTCTGGTATTGTTAATCTTCAAATTCCCATTGTACTTACCTATTTGCTTGAACGTGATTCTTTTGGAGATCCACTGTAGCCCTAATGAGAGCCATGAGTTGGTGGCTGAAACAGCTGTCGACGGATAAAGGTATAATTGAACTACATAGCTACCATTTTCACCCTTTTTTGTTAGTTTTGGCTTTGAGGATAAGAAGAGATTCAGTATTCAAGAAAAATTGCTTAAGAGAAAGGCTGTTCCCAAAAAGCACATACAGTAATTATACGCGCACACAAACACACACATACATATATGTATACTGTATGTGTGTGTGTGTGTTTTGGCAAAGTTTTCCCCTTTCACAAATTTTGTTACAGGCGATTCCTTTGTGGCACCGACTTCTTTGATGGTAACTTTTTCATGTTTCTTTACTTCCGCTATCAATCTTTCTTCAAAATTCTGGATGAGTACGCACAGTCGTGGTCTGGTTTCCATAAATTTTAATTGAGACGCAGGCGACACGGACCGTGGCATTCAAAATATATGGAAACCACACCACGAATATGCGTCCTTATTCAGAATTTTGAAGAAAGATTGAAAACAGAAGACACATGAGAAAGTATCAGAGAGGTCAATGCCATAAGGCCTATCGCCTACAACATATATATATGTATATATATATATATATATATATATATATATATATATATATATATATATATATATATATATATATATATATATATATATATATATATGTATGTATATATATATATATATATATATATATATATATATATATATATATATATATATTTGCGTAACCCATCTTCTTCGAGACCCAGATCCGACCATTTTCTCCACATACAATCACTTGTAATATTTAAACCCACAAACAAACACACACACATATATCTACACACTTTCGAAATTACTATTACTATTAAGGAACTTTTCCGAGGAAATATTTGCATTCAAGATATTCTTCCAGTATTCATAATCATGCGTCTGGAACTCCAGGAAAAGATGACAATATTCTCCAGGTACCCCGTGAATCAAATTATGCTAATCATTAGGTAAAGTAAATAAAATAAACATACATTACAAACGCTGCAACAAGATTACCGAATGGAAAGTGAAGAGAAGAATCACTGCAAAAAAAAAAAAGGTATCAGCAGATATCCATCCAAAACTGCGCTCTACACAAAAAAAAAGTAAGATTGTTAGCGGAAACACTACACCGAAGAGATACTACTGTAAGTTTTGCATAACAGAAAACGGGAAATTCTTAAACTTGCGAAACAGAAAGCGGATAGTGTGGACTTGCAGTTCCATTCGAGAGTATCACCGTTAGCGCAATAATTCCGGCTGAAATATCTGAGTGATTTTCTGATTTCCCAGACCGGAGGTGGGCAGCAGCGGTCGAGTATCCGTAATCGATACCCTTTTTAAACGTCGAGATTTGGGTCCATTTGCAATATTAGGGTTAATATGGAAAAAGAGAGGGTACGGTGATCTGAGGCGACGGAGGCAGCGGTCGATAGCTGGAGAGTTTGAATCTCTTTTAACAATAAAATATATATATATATATATATATATATATATATATATATATATATATATATATATATATATATATATGTATATGTATATATATATACATATATAAATATAAACATATATAGACATATATGTATATGTATACATATAAATGCATATCTACATATGTAGATATGCATATATATATATATACATATATATATATATATATATATATATATATATATATATATATATATATATATATATATATATATATTATATGAATAAAAACACTTGCAAGATAGTCGCATCACAAAAACCCAAGAAATATTTTTAAACATGAGATCAGTACAGTAGCAATATAGCCAAATAATAATAATAATAATAATAATAATAATAATAATAATAATAATAATAATAATAATAATAATAATAAGAAGAAGAAGAAGAAGAAGAAGAAGAAGAAGAAGAAGAAAGAAGAAGAAGAAGAAGAAGAAGAAGAAGAAGTAGTTCGCAATGTCGTGAAAAACCGTTATATAATAAAAAAACACAATTACATAAACAAGTTGTATTATTCACATAAAAAAAACAAAGACTTTCAAATACCTGTACCTCTTAACTTTTATAAACGATACAACTTATTTATATAAATGTGGATTTTTAATAATAATAATAATAATAATAATAATAATAATAATAATAATAATAATAATAATAATAATCTGAGTAATAAAAATCCACAATTATATAGTAAATATATTTTTCACGAAATTGTGAATCTATTAGCAATAATAATAATAATAATCAAGCGTAAAGAGTGGGAAACTCATATTGATAACCCGAATTCTCGAACAATATGATGCAACCCGCACCCAAAAATAGCTTCCGGTCGATGGCATTGAACTTCGTTGCAAATGACATCGATTTACTGCGCGTGATTTTCTCGGCTTACCATTTCGACGCTATCGAGCCAACTTAGGAACCGAGTTTTAATAAAATATGAGATTCAACATAGTTGCTGCTCGCTTCTACCTCTTCAGGCCTGTTGCATGTTATTGAATATTTACTTCTGACAACCTTGCCTGTTCTATTTTGGTGGTCTTGTGCCACACATCTTTTTAGTTTTCTGTAAGGGAAAACTTTGTCTGTTCGTCCACACTTTATTCTGTCTGCACTTTTTCTGTCCGCCCTCAGATCTTACAAACTATTGAGGTTCGAGGGCTGCAAATTGGTGTGTTGATCATCCACCCTCCAGTCATCAGACATAACAAATTGCAGCTCTCTAGCGTCAGTCGTTTTTATTTTATTTAATGTTAAAGTTAGCCATAATCGTGCTTCTGGCAACGATACAGAATAGGCCGCCACGGCCGGCTGACAGTTTCATGGGACGCGGCTCATACAGCATTGTACCGAGATCACCGAAAGACGGATCTATTTTCGGTGGCCTCGATTATACGCACGTCGGCGCATATTTTGCTTTTTTTTTTTTTAATGCCAGCCGTGGCCAAATTGTGAAATGGTTTTGCTAAGATAATGGTTTCAATATTGCATGTGAATTGTGAAAGTCTTTCAAACCTAACGGGCATAATTTGACAGGTGTAACACCGAAGTAAATATCAGATCTACTGTCACTTTCTACATGCAAATGAACTTAGCAACTGCTGAATGCAAAGTGAAGGCTCAAAAAAGTGAAATGAAATTGCTCCAAATTTTATAAAACCAGTGAAAGCGTAGAACTAGAGACCAAGTATCTCAAATTGGAGTTTCTGCAATTTTACACCGTTTATACAAAAAAGAATAGTCGAAGATATTAATATCATACAAAAAAAGCTTCATCATGTCACTGACTTCAAGATTATCATTTGTATCCAGATACAGTATCTGCAGGTAGTTGGATGTAATCAGCATTTCAGTACACTGAAGTACGGGTTTATAACTCAAATGGAAATGAAGGGAAACGCACGCTCTAAAGAGCTAGGCCAATGAGTACAATAAACGCCTAAAATTTATGTTTCAGAGAACAACAATTTTTTGTTTATTAGCATCATCGACTATATATTCTTTTTGTATAAATGGTGTAAAAACGCAGAGACTCCAATTTGAGATACGTGGTTTCTACAGTGCTTCGACGCTTTCGTTAAGATTGGCTTTATAAAATGTGGAGCAATTTCATTTCACTTTTTCAAGCAGCGCTACAGCGTATAATCAAGGCCCTCGAAAACAGATCTATCTTTCGGTGGTCTCGGTACAATGCTGTATGAGCCGCGACCCATGAAACTTTAACCACAGCCCGGTGTTGGCCTGTCTTATATCGATGCCAGACGCACTTTTACGGCTACCTTTAACCTTAGATAAAATCAAAACTACTGAGGAGGCTAGAAGGCTGCAATTTGGTGTGTTCGATGATTGGAAGGTGGATGATAGTCATACTAATTTGCAGCCCTCTAGCCTCAGTAGTTTTTAAGATCTGAGGGCGGACAGAAAAAAAAGTGCGGACAGAATAAAGTGCGGACGGACAGACAAAGCCGGCACTGCAGTTTTCTATCACAGAAAACTAAAAACCTATTCTCTTTTTTTTATTTCAAAGCGCGCAGCTGATGCTCTCGTAAACAAAACAATTAACGACTTAAAAATAGAAAAGCTTTTGATGACACTATCGATTTTCTTTTGTCCGAAGGTTCGCCCAACCTTCCATGACATCCGACCCACTTCTTCAGCATCTATTCATCAACAGAACAGAATACACAATATAGGCCGAATGCCAAGCGCTGGGACCCATTAGGCCATTCAGCGCTGAAAGGGAAATTGAGATTTCAAAGGTTTTGAAAGGTGTAACGGGGGGAAAACCTCAGAGCAGTTGCACTATGAAACAATTGTTAGAAGAGGGTGGAAAGTTAGGTGGAAGGAAGGATATGAATGGAGGTACAGTAAAAGGAATGAAAGGGGTTGCAGCAAGGGGTCGAAGGGACGCATAAGCTCTTTCTGTAACCAACCACACAGCTAGCCTCTTGCAATTTAAGGGTCTCGTCTAGATCTTATAGGGTGTTGGGAATAGCATTATTCCTCGATAGGTGGTTCATATTCTTCCTTTTATGGATTCAATGATTGATTTATTGATAGATTTGAGGCATACATGCCAAGCACTGGGGCAACTAAGGCCATTCAGTGCTGAAACGGAAATTGACAGTGAAAGTTTGAAAGGTGTAACAGGAGGAAAACCTCAAAGCAGTTGCACCATGAATCAGTTGTTAGGAGAGGGTGGACAGAGAGATGGAAGAAAGGATATGAAGGGAGGTACAGTAAAAGGAATGAAACCAGTTGCAGCTAGGGGCCTATGTCATATGACAAGCACCAGGAGGGAACATTACCCCTCGGGTGGTCAAAAATAGGATTATTCAAATGACCCTCCGGGGAATCATGTAATCTATTTTAGCCATAATTCAACGAACAATGCTGCATGAGAAACTCGCTGAAAACAGCAAAATCTAGTTTTTCCAAAATAGTATTTAAATTTTCGCCATTAAAAAAAGACCCTTTACAGAAAAGGATACCTTACAACTGAGAGAGACGTGAAGTATAAACCCATTCCAGAGCCTCGGGAAAGAAAGTAGGCAGAAGAACGAAAGCACGAGAAGCACTGAAACGCGCCTCGGGCCAAGATTTTAAAAGCATCTCCGCCACGTCAATGAAGATAAAAGCAACCTCGACAAAAAATACCTTCATGCTCTTTTGCAGACGGAGGCTAGATGGAGAGCAAAGGGGAAGGCTGAGGAGTCCATTTGTGTGTGTGTGTGTGTGTGTGTGTGTGTGTGTGTGTGTGTGTGTGTGTGTGAGAGAGAGAGAGAGAGAGAGAGAGAGAGAGAGAGAGAGGAAGGATCTGCATACCGTGCCTTCCTTTGTGCAAACTATTTGAGGAAAATGTAAGATCAGTTTCGCCTTGTAAAAAGTAGCATATTCGTACTTGCATGAATATATGCACAAACACACACACACACACCCACATATGTACTATACATTACACACACACACATATATATATATATATATATATATATATATATATATATATATATATATATATATATATATATATATATAAAATATACAGTTACTTCTTTTGTGGTTATTACAATTATATTTACGTATGTGTGTGTGCGTGTGTGTGTGTGTGTGTACATAACGAAATAACACATAATTATGAAAGATAATTTCCATAAGCTTTTCCATCTATGAGCAATATCCGCTTCGTAAGAGAACGTAAGAAAAAGACGATGTATGACTGATGTATTTATTCAGTGCAGTAAAACTCATGGACTATTTACTTCTATTTACTTCACAGGGCAAGAGCATATCGTCCCTAGCTTGACGAACTAGCGCAAGCTATTTTTTCGTCGTTCTGAGAAAATGGTCTTCTAAGATTTTGACATTATTCTGAGCTTCTAAACAGCTCATCTTCAGATAAAATTTAGTTGGAAAATCTGACAACGAAGACGGTTGAAATTCTGATATGTTATAGAGTATAAAAAACTCAGACACTCTGACTGGAAAATTAAAATTTTTTTAAAATTTTAAAAAATAAAAAAAATGGGGTACCAGTTCGTCAAATCGACCATAGGGATTCTGGCTTATCATTTAAAATATAAAACGTTAATTTTTTCTTCTCTTTTCAAAACACGATTTCATATTCATCCCGCGTCTGTTGTCTGTGCAAATGAAGTCAAATTACATGAAAGACTGCTATTTTTGCCCTTACATTGCGAAACTCTTAAAGCTCTTAAGAAAATAAAAATATAAAGTTGAAAAAAATCTGTCAACAAGATTTCATACGTGCATTGGCAAAATAATAGACATTCACAAGTAAAAGTAACAGGTATAATTATGACTTGTCAGTTCCGATCCGAACTTTCTGTATTGAATGGTACGATTTATAAGAGTAATCCCTCGTATATTGGTGAAGTTCATCACACAAAGTCTAACTTGTATCATATATCCGACATCCTGATGTTGTAATTTACATTACCGTGACTCTCAGAACTAAAGTGACAAAGGGTAGAAGATCCAAGAGAATCTTTTTTTTTTTTCTAATCTGAATCAAGTCGGTAGAAATGGATTAGGTTTACATAATTATGGTTCTAAGATAATCACTATAAGAAGGGTTTCCTGAAAGTCCCCCTGTGCTTATTCCATAACTATTAAGTAACAGAAATGGAAATTGACAGTGAAAGTTTGAAAGGTGTAACAGGAGGAAAACCTCAAAGCAGTTGCGCTGTGAATCAATTGTTAGGAGAGGGTGGAAAGTAAGATGGAAGAGAATATGAACGGAGGTACAGTAAAAGGAATGAAAGCAGTTGCAGTTAGAGGCCGAAGGGACGTTGCAAAGACCATAAAGTAAATGCCTACATTGCACCGCATGAGGTGCACTGACGGCCTTACCCCCCTACGTGGTTAATCCACTGGAAAAAAAATCTGAGCGTGAGATAGGCATTGTAGAATAGCCGCTCAGGAACCCAGCACTGGTCACCCTCCCCTGAGGGCGCTATGCCAACCCCTTGCATATGCTGAGACATTTGATGAATATAAACTGTTAAATCCATACTATCATAATACTACGAGAAATAAGAAAGTTTTGCATTTTAGCTAGATTTCCATACAGTGGACAATGCAACTGCAGATCTACAATCAGGAAATGGAATCGACACAGAGTACCATTAGTTGTATAAGCAATCAACTCGTTTTCGAAGCCAGACTACTTACTGTGTGTATGTGATATACACAGAAGCGGGACTAGAACACCTCCCTGAGGAACACTGATGGTTAAATTTCTGGAGTCAAAATAGAACCCCATTAATATTGTATTACGTTTTGCAATCTATTATTTACAAATTCAAGAGCAATATTAAGAAACGCTCCCAAAAACTACCATCGGCCTGAGTTTGGAAACAGGTTCACATGAAGAACACAGTCAAAAGCAGCAGGAGTTTGGAAACAGGTTCTCATGAAGAACACAGTCAAAAGCAGCAGGAGTTTGGAAACAGGTTCACATGAAGAACACAGTCAAAAGCAGCAGGAGTTTGGAAACAGGTTCTCATGAAGAACAAAGTCAAAAGCAGCAGGAGTTTGGAAACAGGTTCTCATGAAGAACACAGTCAAAAGCAGCAGGAGTTTGGAAACAAGTTCACATGAAGAACACAGTCAAAAGCAGCAGGAGTTTGGAAACAGGTTCACATGAAGAACACAGTCAAAAGCAGCAGGAGTTTGGAAACAGGTTCTCATGAAGAACACAGTCAAAAGCAGCAGGAGTTTGAAACAGGTTCTCATGAAGAACACAGTCAAAAGCAGCAGGAGTTTGGAAACAGGTTCTCATCATGAAGAACACAGTCAAAAGCAGCAGGAGTTTGGAAACAGGTTCTCATGAAGAACACAGTCAAAAGCAGCAGGAGTTTGGAAACAGGTTCTCATGAAGAACACAGTCAAAAGCAGCAGGAGTTTGGAAACAGGTTCTCATGAAGAACACAGTCAAAAGCAGCAGGAGTTTGGAACAGGTTCTCATGAAGAACACAGTCAAAAGCAGCAGGAGTTTGGAAACAGGTTCTCATGAAGAACACAGTCAAAAGCAGCAGGAGTTTGGAAACAGGTTCACATGAAGAACACAGTCAAAAGCAGCAGGAGTTTGGAAACAGGTTCTCATGAAGAACACAGTCAAAAGCAGCAGGAGTTTGGAAACAGGTTCTCATGAAGAACACAGTCAAAAGCAGCAGGAGTTTGGAAACAGGTTCTCATGAAGAACAGGAGTTTGGAAACAGTTCTCAAAACACAGTCAAAAGCAGCAGGAGTTTGGAAACAGGTTCTGGAAACATGAAGAACACAGTCAAAAGCAGCAGGAGTTTGGAAACAGGTTCTCATGAAGAACACAGTCAAAAGCAGCAGGAGTTTGGAAACAGGTTCTCATGAAGAACACAGTCAAAAGCAGCAGGAGTTTGGAAACAGGTTCACATGAAGAACACAGTCAAAAGCAGCAGGAGTTTGGAAACAGGTTCTCATGAAGAACACAGTCAAAAGCAGCAGGAGTTTGGAAACAGGTTCTCATGAAGAACACAGTCAAAAGCAGCAGGAGTTTGGAAACAGGTTCTCATGAAGAACACAGTCAAAAGCAGCAGGAGTTTGGAAACAGGTTCTCATGAAGAACACAGTCAAAAGCAGCAGGAGTTTGGAAACAGGTTCTCATAAAGAACACAGTCAAAAGCAGCAGGAGTTTGAAACAGGTTCACATGAAGAACACAGTCAAAAGCAGCAGGAGTTTGGAAACAGGTTCTCATGAAGTACACAGTCAAAAGCAGCAGGAGTTTGGAAACAGGTTCACATGAAGAACACAGTCAAAAGCAGCAGGAGTTTGGAAACAGGTTCTCATGAAGAACACAGTCAAAAGCAGCAGGAGTTTGGAAACAGGTTCACATGAAGAACACAGTCAAAAGCAGCAGGAGTTTGGAAACAGGTTCTCATGAAGAACACAGTCAAAGGCAGCAGGAGTTTGGAAACAGGTTCACATGAAGAACACAGTCAAAAGCAGCAGGAGTTTCGAAACAGGTTCTCATGAAGAACACAGTCAAAAGCAGCAGGAGTTTGGAAACAGGTTCTCATGAAGAACACAGTCAAAAGCAGCAGGAGTTTGGAAACAGGTTCTCATGAAGAACACAGTCAAAAGCAGCAGGAGTTTGGAAACAGGTTCTCATGAAGAACACAGTCAAAAGCAGCAGGAGTTTGGAAACAGGTTCTCATGAAGAACACAGTCAAAAGCAGCAGGAGTTTGGAAACAGGTTCACATGAAGAACACAGTCAAAAGCAGCAGGAGTTTGGAAACAGGTTCTCATGAAGAACACAGTCAAAAGCAGCAGGAGTTTGGAAACAGGTTCTCATGAAGAACACAGTCAAAAGCAGCAGGAGTTTGAAACAGGTTCACATGAAGAACACAGTCAAAAGCAGCAGGAGTTTCGAAACAGGTTCTCATGAAGAACACAGTCAAAAGCAGCAGGAGTTTGAAACAGGTTCTCATGAAGAACACAGTCAAAAGCAGCAGGAGTTTGGAAACAGGTTCTCATGAAGAACACAGTCAAAAGCAACAGTAAAGTCACGATCTGTGCGCTGAATCTGTTGCATCCACGAACGTTAGGGTTTACAACTGCATTATTATTATTATTATTATTATTATTATTATTATTATTATTATTATTATTATTATTATTATTAATTCAGAAGATGAACCCTTTTCATGACAAACAAGCCCACCATAGGGGCCACGGACATGAAATTCGAGCTTCCAAAGAGTATGATGTTCATTCGAAAGAAGTAACAGAAGGTAATGGGAAATATAGAAAGGAGAGATCACTTATTAGAAAAACAAGTAAGTTAACGAATTAATAAATAAAAGCAATGCTGCCTAACTGTCAACTTCAAGAGCTAAGTAGATCAGTCTGCGTGGTTAATATGGCTACTCAAGTTTATATGAACCTATAATTATTCTTTTTAAAATTTATGGCAGTATATTACTATTGTCACCCTGAAATTCAATATGTGGTCAATTATAGATCTCAAGGAAGCTTAAGGATTATATATATAAATTATATATATGTGTGTGTGTCTGTGTGTGTATATATGCTTTCTTGTCTGGTCTGTCTTTAGAACAGAATAGAGCATCGAATTTCTGCCAATGGGCAAGCGGTGGGACCCACGAGGTCATTCAGTGCTGAAACGGAAAATGACAGTAAAGAAAGTTTGAAAGGTGTAACAGGAGGAAAACCTCGCAGATGTACTTTGAATCAATTGCTAGGAGAGGGTGGAAAGTAAGATGGAAGAAAGAGAATATGAACGGAGGTACAGCGCGAAACGGGTTGCAGCTAGGGACCTAAGGAAGGGACACTGCAAAGAACTCTTAAGTAACGCCTACAGTGCACCCCATGAAGTGCACTGACGGCACTAACGGGAAAGTCTGTCTTCAGGTACAGGTTACCATATCAAACTTGATTGGCCTATACAGAATCGAGAGGTCACTTTTTACCAGATACGTATGTGATATTTATTAGCCACAGTGCCCTCTCAACTAAGCTCATACGTCCTTTGCTAATTTTCAATGACTAATCAGATCATTCAAAACATTCTTTATTCCTTCCTTTACATACCTATCAACTGTCATATCACGTTGCCATTTGTATAAACCTCCCTTATAATTGTACTTTCTCTCTCTCTCTCTCTCTCTCTCTCTGCCTCACAGAAATACCATAATCTCACATTTCCGGTTCTCTAAGATAACAAAAGCCTTAGGATTTGGAAACACATTAGACAGAGATTTATAGCAGGAGAGAGAGAGAGAGAGAAGAGAGAAGAAGAGAGAGAGAAGAGAGAGAGAGAGAGAGAACAGGTTGGAACATCACATAAATATGCAATAAATTCAGCCTTTTTAAGGTAAAGTCACGACTAATTCTGAGTATTGTTTGTCGTATGTTTGAAATACATACATATATATATATATATATATATATATATATATAATATATATCTATATATATATATATATATATATATATAAGCATATAGTACATATAAACATATTATATATATATATATATATATATATAATATATATATATATATATATATAATTCTAACAGGTACAATGCCCTCTTAACTTCTCAAAATTCAGCAGGCTTTTTTAATATGTTGTAACTGGAAGAAGAAATATCCAAACGGAAGAAGAAATTGAAGAGCCTGGAACGCCGGTCTCATGAAACGAACCCACATTACCATATTCACAAGGAGGTCGCGTTGCCGACCTGACCAGGTGAAGGATAAAGTCTATTACCTCTCGTACATACAAATACCTGTCGTTTTCAGATATATTTATTAGAAGCTGGAACAGACCCATCCTCACCATCGTAGCCAAGTGGGCAATCGTTTTTATTGCTTTTTAGGCTGGAAACAGGTATATGTAGAATCACTGGTCACTTTTAAAGACACATATGTAATTTGGAAACAAGGAGGGCATTGTGGCTATTAGAATTACAGTCAATGTGTCAGCAAAAATGACCAGTAGATTCTCTCATATATATATATATATATATAATATATATGAAGATATATATATCATATATATATATATATATATAGTTATATATATATAACATATATACATTTCATGAATCAATACTGTGTGCAAATCAGTACCCTGAGAGTTTGAAACAGGTTACTCAATTTCCTTTTCTCCAATGTCCGACTTAGGAAAATTCTTTTTCCTCTCACTATTTTTTCCTATAAAGCGTCCTATAAAAAATGTCCATCGCTTTATCCGGGAATTGGGCCCCTTTTTTATTTGCCCTATTAGCCCCTATTTTTTCATTTGCCCCATCTTTTTTATTATTTATCCCATTTTTTTTTTTATTACCTACACCCACCCTTTCCTAGCAAACACTGAGCCTGGGCCTTGATGAAAAACTATTTTCATTTACTCGACTCGAAACCTTCCTTAAAATTCAGTTAAAATACGTAAAACAAAACATAACCTATACATGAATTTACATTAGATTATAACGTACAATGAACAGATTTAAATACGTACAGATGTAATCACGTACAGAGGAACGTAGAGATTTGTGTACACAAATACACTTGTCATTAGAAGTAGGGTCATGTCGTGAAGTACACCAATTTGCACGAAAATTCAGCAGACACACAGACAGGTCTCAACTAGGCAGCAATTTCCGGCGAGAGAGAGATACATTACAGACACATCCACTCTTGAGAGAGTAATTCGCCGCTTTTGGCTTCATGCGAGCGTGAAAGTGACGTGACGTTCGGCACATAATAGAGAGAGAGAGAACTGTTCAGTTTGCTAGAATGGGTTGCAAAGAATGCGTCCTAAAATATTTCATTACGCACAAAGCAGCAGGAGTTTGGGCCGAATGAAGGGTAAATAATAAAAAGTTCAAAGAGAAACCCATATAAAAAAATGAAGCATATGAACACATATAAATATATACATACACACACTCACACATACACACACATATATATAATTATATATATATATATATATATATATATATATATATATATATATATA
>NC_089765.1:10835875-10838375 GCF_040412425.1 Macrobrachium rosenbergii | reverse complement strand
CGTCTGTGATGTGAGCACAGCTCGCAGTTTTCATTAGGGGAGTTGATGAAAATATGCAAGTAATAGAAGCATTTGTTGAGCTTGAGCCAATGAAGGAACAACAAAAGTGATGATATCTTTGCAAGCTTAGTTAGGGCGCTGGACAAACTAGGTGTTGACTGGAAGAAATGTGTAAGTTTAGCAACTGATGGAGCACCTCAGATGGTCAGAAAAGCTGGTGTAGTGGCAAAATTGCAGGAGAAACTTATGGCTTTGAACCCTGACAACCAGTTTCGTAATATTCATTGCATTATACATAGAGAAGTATTGTGCAGTAAAACACTAAATATGGCTCATGTCATGGATGTTGTTGTATCAACAGTGAACTTTATTCGAGCACGTGGTCTCAATCATAGACAATTCAACTGCTTTTTGGAAGAAAGTGAGAATCCTCGTGGATTGCCTTATCATACTGATGTGCGCTGGTTAAGTCGAGGAACGGTGTTGAAGCGCTTTTATGAATTGCGTTAGAAATCCAAATTTTCATGATAGAAAAGGGAAAGGAGATGCACGAACTTAATGACATTATTTGGCTGAAAGATTTGGCATTCATGGTGGATATCACAGATCATTTGAATCATCTCAACATCCAGATGCAGGGGAAAAACAAACTGGTGACCGATTTCTATGACTTGATTCGTGCATTCGAAATCAAACTCCAGCTTTTCAACGTCAAATTGCATCACATAATCTTGCACACTTTCCCAATTTGAAATCTATGCAAAATAAAAATAACATTGATGATGGTGACCTAGCAGAGAAATATTGTGAGAAAATATCAAAGCTCAGAGATGAATTTCAAAACAGATTTAGTGACTTCAAGTGCATGGAAAATGAATTTGCTGAGAAGAAACTTCTCAGTTGATGTAAATGTGCTACCTGAACACTCTGCAAACCTGGAAATAATTGACATGCAGTGTGATTCAGTGTTAAAGGATAAGTTTTCCACCTGTCAACTAAGAGCACGTTTTATCAATATGTGGATTCAAAATATCCCAATGTAAAATATTTGGCATCAAAAATCATGTCTATGTATGGAAGCACGTTTGCCTGTGAACAGTTATTTTCAGTAATGAACATTAACAAATCCCGGTTACGGTCGAAACTTAGTGAAACACCTCAATTCCATCCTCAAGATCGTTACTAAGTCATTTACCCCAAATTTTGATGCACTGGTCAAGAAAAAGAGATCTCAAGTATCAGCGATAGCAAGTAGCTCCCAGCATTAAGATTGTTTTAAAAGTGAGAATGAATGTTTCTGTTTTTTTCTTATCGATGTGAAAGGTATTTCTTTTATTCATCCATGTGCAAGGTACTTCCTTTTTTCTTAGGCATGTGCACTTGAATTTTTTCCTTATCCATGAACAAAAGGTATATATTTTTATTTATCCATGTCGCACCAAAGGTATTGGTTTTTTGCCTAAAGAAATTTCTTTCTTAAACATTTGCAAGGTATTTCATTTTATTATACATGTGCAAGATATTTCTTTTTCTTATGTGCAAGGTATCTTCTTTTTATACATGTGCAAGATATTTTTTCTTATTCATGTGCAAGGTATTTCTTTTCTCTTATAAATATGCAAGGTATTTTTTTTCTTATCCATGTGCAAGGTATTTTTTTATACATATGCAAGGTATTTCTTTTCCTTATCCATGTGCAAGGTATATTTTTTTCTTATTTAATCCGATTGTCACGATATAATAAACTGATTCTCAAAACGAGTAATTTTATTTGCTTATTGTATAACTAAAGTACTTCCTCCTCTCTTTAAGAAAACACATACACAATATATAATGAGTTATCTGCAATATAGAATTATAGACTATATTATAATATGTATATATATATATATATATATATATATATATATATATATATATATATATATATATATATATATATATATTATACTTTATTGGACCTCTTGTGCCCTCAGAAATTAAAGTGTCTCAAAACTGGCCCTCAGGTGCAAATTGTTTGACACCCCTGCTCTAGTTTGTCACTTCTTCATAAGTTGTACTTCAACAGGGATCTTTCACATTAATAGATGGTCCCTGATCCGCTTTTCCTGCCGAGAGGAACCAGATTCGCCGAACAGCAGAGGCACCAACATGCAGTAAATGTTTTCCCCTCGCTGTCGAACTTCTCCAAAGTTCCAGCGGTCCTTTATTCCTCACACCGCCGGACTGTGGAACAGCCTCCCAGAGGATGTCGCGCGGTTGGAACTTCAGAAGTTCAAGCGAAGATTTAATACATTCGTACACTAATGTTATTCTCCTTGCATTTTAATACATTTTTAACGATTTGTTAATTTATTAATTTTATTTATATATATATGTATATATATATACATATATATATGTATATATATATACACATATATACATAAATGTCTGTCTGTCTGTATGTATGTATGTATGTATATACTGCTACTATCAACGCACGTTTATTAAAGTCATG
>NC_089765.1:10830875-10833375 GCF_040412425.1 Macrobrachium rosenbergii | reverse complement strand
TATAACTGTACGTATGTCTCCGAAATTGGCATTCAGCCTGGTGATCTCAGTACCTACCTAAAAGTAGACTAAGAAAAAGAACACACCAAAGATCTTCATCACAGTCCTTTTAAAGCAACTGTCTTACCTTCAGTTTCTGTAAACATTTCTCACTACTGGCATACATCAACCTACCTGTAAAGAGAGATGGAGATAACTATTAATTACTACACCTTTTTACACAGTAAAAAGACATACTTAACAATAATTATGATAATCATACAATTTCTAAGACTAGTCAATAACTGTTTGGATAGCAGAAATTCCACTGATATAGAGAATATGCAATTTGGGCCCATGGCCAAGCGCTGGAACCTAAGATGTCATCCGGCGCTGAAAGAAAAATTGAGAGTAAGGGCTTTGAAAGGTGTAACAGGAGGAAAGTCTTTTGCAGTTGCACTATGAAACAATTAAGATGGGAGCCAGAATATGAACAGAGGTACACTAAAAAGAATGAAAGGGGTTATAGCTAAGGGCCGAAGGGACGCTGCACAGAACCTTATGTAAAGCCTACAGTGCACCGCCTGAGGTGCACTGACAGCGGCACTCCACTAGGGAGGAAATTCCATCGAGCAACATAGAAAATGTTGAATTATATTTTAGTATTGCAAGATGCTCTCTAATTTAATCGCAACATCTTTTCATCTGTAAGACTGCTGTAACATTAAAATACCAATATACTTCATTGCATGTTCCACAAACATCAAGATACGCAGTTGAAGAGATTTTTGTGGGACCTATTTTCAGGGTAATTTGACGGTCCACTAGAAAAAGCAGCGAGATGATAAATACAATTTGAGCTAAAAGAAAATATGATAAAGCACAAAAACAGTGAGAAAGAGGAACGGGTTCAAGCGCACATGACAACACAATAACATTAGCAAGTATATTTGATGAATATAGCTAAACATTTAATTTTTCACTGACTATCTGAGAGAGAGAGAGAGAGAGAGAGAGAGAGAGAGAGAGAGAGAGAGAGAGAGAGAGAGAGGGGGGGGAATGAAAAACGTCACAAGGTGAGAAAATATATAGGTACCAATTTCGTTTCCGAAGCTTTAATGGATAAACACTGGTGACTGACATAAATACAGAAGCATTATATTATTTTCTGTCATGTGGGTAACTCACAATCCCATTAGAATGTCACAGAAAGCTTCCACTTCACGGTTTTATTACTTTCACTTTTCTTGACAAGGACTATAATGAAGACAAACTGGCGTTATATTTCTTGCCTATTTCATATTTAGTATTCTAGATACTTACAACAGATGAAGCCAGAAATTCAAGTCTTTTGACTGACGACCCTGGTATATGGAAATTTCGGTATTTCGTCTGATAAATTTGAATGTTTTATTTCAATAATACTTAACTCAGTTAATTTTTTTATTAGATATATACGGTATTACTTATATCTTCATTTCCATCTTTCATCATATCAGGTGGAATGTCATTGTTTCAAATATTCCATTAACATAACTATAATTTTAAGGCTTTTTTTTCGCTCCATCTTAGGAGCATATTCTTATAGAGTATTCCTTCAAGCATATTCTTATAGGTCGAATGTCAGTTTATTCAAATATTCCATTAATTAATATAATTTTAAGGCTTTTTTTTTGGGTGGGGGTGTTATTCAACTAATTTTCTAAAAACTATATACAATATTATTTCTACCTTTAATCATATCAGGTGGAATGTCAGTTTATTCAAATATTCCATTAATTAATATAATTTTAAGGCTTTTTTTTGGGTGGGGGCTGGGGTGTTCATCTTAGGAGCATATTCTTATGGTGTACATACCTCTTATAACTCTAAGAAAATAGTTGTAAGATTCATGGCCAGGCAAACGTGAGGTGAGCCCGTTTCCAAAATTTCATTCGCATATTCAAGCTTTCTTCTCCTAATTACTCGAGCAACGTCACTTTAAAACAAACATTTATACACCCGAGGCTATTCAAATACACTTTGTGACGGTCAGTGGTTTTCCGGAAAGAAAACATAGACGTTTACGCAAGGACTGAAGATATCTTGGCCAGAAAGAGCCCTGGTTCGTGCGGGGAGCGTTTTCCCGAGATGTAACCGAGGTCTGGGGCGCATTTTCCCGAGATGTAACCGAGTACCGGGACGCATTTTCCCGAGATGTAACCGAGTACCGGGACGCATTTTCCCGAGATGTAACCGAGGACTGGGGCGCATTTTCCCGAGATGTAACCGAGGACTGGGCCGCATTTTCCCGAGATGTAACCGAGGACTGGGACGCATTTCCCCGAGATGTAACCGAGGACTGGGGCGCATTTTCCCGAGATGTAACCGAGGACTGGGACGCATTTCCCCGAGATGTAACCGAGGACTGGGGCGCATTTTCCCGAGATGTAACCGAGGACTGGGGCTCATTTTCCCGAGATGTAACCGAGTACCGAGACGCATTTTCCCGAGATGTAACCGAGTACCCGGACGCATTTTC
>NC_089765.1:10805875-10825875 GCF_040412425.1 Macrobrachium rosenbergii | reverse complement strand
AAAGCCAAGGGTTGAGACCTATGAGGTCATTCGGCGCTGAAACGGAAATTGACATTATAAAGGTGTTAAACGTGTAATAGGAGGAAAATATCGCAGTTGCATTATGAAGCAATTGTTTGGAGAGGGTTGAAGAAAGCAAGATGGAAGAAAAATAATATGAAAGGAGGTACAGTAAATGGAATGAAAGAGGTTGAACTGCAACCTCTGAGGGGCCGAGGGACGCTGCAAAGAACCTTAAGTAAAGCCTACAGTGCACCGCGTGAGCGCACTAACGGCACTAACCACCTACGGGATGAAGTTTCTGAGTTGATTTTGTCAGTCCCTGCAGAAGTACCTATACTCTAATTTGCTTTCTTGCTAACAATTTACATACTGAAAGTCACTAGGCGGAACTGGTTGCATGCAAGACAACCCTGACTCGTTCAAATTGATTTCCCAATCTAACTTTGACGTGGGTAACCATAAGACTCTTGCGTGTAAACTATGCAATTAAGTTCCTGGAGGCTACTTGCTGGAGGCTACTTACTGGAGCTCATGCAATGTTTTAAAACGGCAGGCAACAGTTAGTGTTTGTCTTATTTTTATGAGCAGCTTTCAGTCGCCCCTGACCAAGGCTCGTGAAAGGACCACTGTAATTAAGGATTCCGAATATTGTAAAATAAATGATGTTACCCTCCTAGCACTTAAAAAAAAAAAAAAAAAAAAAAATAAAAAAAAAAATATATATATATATATATATATATATATATATATATATATATATATATATATATATATATATATATATCACTTCTGCTGGCAGAAAATAAGATACCAGTCACAAAGCTTTCCATATATGAGGTGACGGTATTAACGCCAAAAATCTCAGATCTTCAGCATTATCATGATTAGAACACCGTTCCCAGGTCCCTGCTGTATTAATGTTTAGGCAAGATAACCCCACGTGGTGGTTCAATTTTTCTCGTCGTTCTTAATCATGATTTAGACCATCCACTTAGGCATTTTGCGTCAGCTCTGTTTCAACAGGGAAGTCTATTCATCAAGGCGCCTTTACTGGCGCCGTTACTGCTTTACATTTTGAAATGATTTTGAGAATTTCGAAATTGAATCTGTCTTGTTCGCCAGAAATTTGGAACAATGTGAAATTTAGGCCAAAGGCCTAGCGATGGGATATACGAGGTCATTCAGCACTGAAAGGGAAATTGACAGTAAAAAGGTTTGAAAAGTGTAACAGGAGTTAAACCTTTTGCAGCTGCGCTATGAAACAATTATTAGGAGAGGGTGGAAAGTCAGATGGAGAAAAGAATACGAACGGAGGTACAGTAAACGGAATGAAAGGGGTTGCAACTAGGGGCCGAAGGGACGCTGCAAAGAACCTGAAGCAATGCCTACAGTGCACCGCGTGAGGTGCACTGACGGCACTATGCCCCCCAAAGGGAATCAGAATTGTGGACCGGAGAACTAGTCGATGCTATTCGCTTCTGTGAAGTGACAAGCTTTCACTACATTCACTGTAAAACTGTAGAATGGTCTTCCGAGCAGTATTTTACTCCTAACGATATCTCATTCACTTAACAGACAAGGTAATGTTACCTTGAAGCTATGGATAGCAGCTGCGTCCTAAGTTCTCTATTGTGTACACCTGTATTGGACCCGTATGGTAATGTTGCTTGTTTTTCAGATGATCTTCATATTTGGTTTTCATTTTTTCACATTTTCATTTTCCATTTTTTTGACATTTTCATTCTTCATATTTGGTTTTCATTTTTTCACATTTTCATTTTTCATTTTTTTGACATTTTCATTCTTCAATTTTTGGTTTTCATTTTTTCACATTATGAACCTTCCCTTCTACGATTGATTGATTGCTTTATGGCTACTAAAACTGGCGTCACAACGTCTAGGTTATGGACGCTGTTCCCTTCCACGAAGGCTTGTTTTGCAATATAATGGCGTTTCTGGACACCAACAACAACAAAAACCGAAATAATAATAATAATAATAATAATAATAATAATAATAATAATAATAATAATAATAATAATAATAATAATAATAATGGCTAAGATATTCACAGTCTCGTGAAAAACAGTTTGTGTAATAATAATCCACAATTGTACAGTAAATGTGGATTTTTATCACACACTAATAATAATAATAATAATAATAATAATAATAATAATAATAATAATAATAATAATAATAATAATAGCGAACATCACCCATTTAGTAGACAAAAACAGCATTCATTTCCCGACCAGGCGTCATGATGTGATATCCATAATAATAATAATAATAATAATAATAATAATAATAATAATAATAATAATAATAATAATAATAAATAATAATAATAATACCCAAAAATGTTAATTATGGCATACATCACTCGTTTAGACCAAAAATAACATTCATTTCCCAATGAGGCGTCATGATATGACATCAATATAATATAATAATAATAATAATAATAATAATAATAATAATAATAATAATAATAATAATAATAATAAAAACCCCAAAATATTAATTATAGCGTACATCACCCATTTAGCACAAAAATAAAATTCATTTCCCAATGAGCCGCCAAGATATGACATCAATAATAATAATAATAATAATAATAATAATAATAATAATAATAATAATAATAATAATAATAATAATAGCATATATCACTCATTTAGCACAAAAATAAAATTCCATTTCCCGAGGGCTTTCGTTCTCTTTAATGGGAAATTATACAGTGTCTCTCTCTCGCACTGTTATGGATATTGATGCTCAAAAGAGCGGCTACTTTGAAGTGTTATGACCCATTCATGGACTTCTATGACTTTTCTCAACCGTTTACGTTATGTATGTGTGTATGTATGTATGTATGTTTACAGTTTATACTTCACGTTCCTTTCAATCCACTTTTCTTTCCAATGTTTTCTCTTTTTCATATACTTCCTTTTTTGGCATGTTCTTAATGAATGTTTGCTCGTGTTGAAAAGCATTACGGAAACGAAAAATACACCTCCTAACTGCAGTCAAAATGCGGTTAAATAAATGGGAAACTGTTTTTCAACTTGTTAACGAAGCAAGTGTATCAGTTTCACTAAAGTGGGAGGAGGATTAGAATAGACTGAAGAACAGGCTAATCACTACAAAATAATTTGACAAAAGTAAGACAAAGTGCTAACAACATTACAATAAAATCAGTAGAGTGATACGAGAAAAAGAAAGCTGATACCCAAAAAATACTTATAAAAAAAAAAAAAAAAGAGTTGTTGCGTGGTAAAAAAGATAGACTTGTCAAAATCTGAGAACTGCAAATTTTTAGGACCAGGAGAAAAAAAAGATGAAATGATAGAAACTAGACAACGCACTGTCTGATAAATCGTGGTTAACGGGATTCAAGAGAAAATCTGTTACAATAAGAATATAAAAAAATTATGCTTAGAACAGATAAAGGAAAAAGGCGGCTGAAGTGAAGGAATGGAATGGAATGGAACATAGAATTTCGGCCAAAGGCCAAGCGCTGGGAGCAAAGAAGACATTCAGCCTTGAGAGGGAAATTGAGAGTAAAAAGGTTTGAAAGGCGTAACAGGAGGTAAACCTCAAACCAATTGCATTATGAAACAACTGACAGGAGAGGTTAGAAAGAAAGACGGAAGATAGAGAATATGAACGGAGGTATAGTAAAAGGAATGAAAGAGGTTGCACCTAGGGGCTGAATGGACGATGCAAAGAACTTCAAGTAATGCCTACTGTGCAGCGAGTAGGGTGCACTGACGGCACTAACTCCCCACGGGGTAAAGTAAAGGAGGCTGCCTCAATGAAAAATAAGATTCCCACGAGGAACTTGCTGCCCAGAAAAAAAAAAAAAAAAAAAAAAAAAAACTGATTCCTAGGCAGCACAATTTTGACCTTGTTACAAGGGTGGCATGCACTTAGTTCTATACAAAGTTACCTGGAAACCACATGAAAGTAAAATAATCAAAATTAAAAAATGTTCACATAAAATATCGCAATGAAAAAATATATAAGACCTGAAAACCACATGAAATAAAAATAAACATATAATAAAATATTTTACAAAAAAATAATCATAATAAAAAAGAAATTTATCTGACCTGAAACCCCCATAAAAGAAAAATAATAAGAAATCTTTTACAAAAAAATAATCATAAAAAATAAATTTATATATGAAAACCACATGAAATAAAAATAATAATTTTTTACAAAACAATCATAATAAATTTATATGTGAAAACCACATGAAAGAAAACTAAAAACTTTTATACAAAAAAATAATCATAAAAAACAAATTTACATTATATGTGAAAAACGCATGAAAAATAATCATATTAAAAAAATTAACAAAAAATAAAAAATAAATTTATATATACGTGAAAACCACATAAAAGAAAAATAATAATAAAAAATAATAATAAAAATAAATTTATATGCAAAAACCACACATAAAAGGAAAAGATTAAAAAAAATTATAAAATATAAATTTATATGCGAAAACCACATGAAAGAAAAATATAAAATAAAAAAATAAATTTATATGTGAGAACCACATGAAAGAAAAATAATAATAAAAAAAATAATCATAAAAAATAAATTTATATGCAAAAACCACATGAAAGAAGAAAAATAATTTAAAAAAATCATAAAAATACATTTATATGTGAAAACCACATGAAATAAAAATAAAAAAATAAAAAACTAAATCTATATGAGAAAACCACATGAAAGAAAAATAAAAAACAAAAATAACCATAAAAAATAAATTTATAAGTGAAAACCACATAAAAGGAAAATAAAAAAAAATAATCATAAAAAATAAATTAAAGAGAAAAACACCAGACCCACGACAGCAAAAGTAAACAGAGGCGGGAGAAACAGACGACGCAGTCCTTCAGCAGAAGGGCGTGGGGGCGCCTGTAAATACAACCACAGCTTTCCCTTAAGGGAAAAATAATTCCTTGAAAACAGTACATAATCGCGAAGGAAGCTGCCTCGTGTAATACGCTTTCTCTAGCAACAACGAAAGCTACGTATTGTATTCAGCTGTACTTTCTATGGTAAATGTATGTTTTTATATTTATATATGAGTGTGTGTGCTTATGTATATATGTATATATATACATATATATATATATATGTATGTATGTATGTATGCATAACTGAATCAAAAAAACATGGAACGTGATGAATATATAAATAAGGACAAAATCCACGAAAGAAAAAGAGAAACAATGGAGTGCTGCGACGACTTTCGACTTGTTGTCCTTTACTTAGCAAAGGACGACAAGTCGAAAGGCCTGCAGCACTCCATTGTTTCTGCTTTCCTTCGTGGATTTTGTCTTTATATATATATATATATATATATATATATATATATATATATATATATATATATATATATATATATATATACACACACATACACATATATACATAGATATGTGCGTGTGTGTGCGCGCGCGTGTGCGCGTTTGTGCATGCGGGTGCCTCTCTGTTTTAAAAAGAAGTAGTGAAATTTGCTTGAAACAAAGGAGCAGTGCATAAAGAGTCAATTTTGTTCCTCCAATATGATATGAATATCTCGCGAGGGAAACCCTTCAGTGAATTAGCGAGAGAGAGAGAGAGAGAGAGAGAGAGAGAGAGAGAGAGAGAGAGAGAGAGAGAGATTCCCTCTTGATGAAAGAGGAAGAGGAGGAGGAGGAGGAGGAAGACAAAAAAAAAAAGGCATGAAAGGAGGAAAGATGCGCGTAGGAAGTTAATACTGTCATGGAAGTTATATTGAAGGAATATTGTTACGCATAGGGAGCCATTCACTAGAGACGAAAAAGTCATCAGTCCGGCAGGAAAGAGAATGACTCGGCTATTGGATTACTTGCTAAAGGAAACGAAAGATGCAATTGCATTCAGAAGTGACTTTTCTCTGTACGGAGGCTGTTGAATGCTAATGGACACATGTGGGGCCTGTGAACCTTTTGCGAGTGAAAGGTCGAGTGGGATGAATTCAATCGTGCTAAGTGACCTTATTCGCCAGGTAACTGATCTTAATCTTTTGAAGTTCAAGCGAAGATGCAGTGTATTGCTACCCTAATACAATTCTCTTTGTATTTTCATAATCTACTTACATTTTTATCTGTTTAGTTATTAACTTGTTAATTTATGTTTTTTTTTTAATAACTGATCTCTTCTTTCTGTTATCAACTTGTTAATTTATCTGTTTTTTTCTAATAACTGATCTCTTATTTCTGCATTTCCCATGACCTTCTGTTAGTTCTTTCGAATGAACACCTTATTCTTTGGAAGCTTGAATTCCATGTTTAAGGAAAAACGTCAGTATATTTCGTAGAGGGAAAGATTTGGTATCGTGTAGTATTTAATCGGTTCTGGCATCTGACCGTTCATGTGTTACTGTTGACAGGCTTGTCTTTAACATAAATTTCGACGATCAGTTATTTCATTTATCCCTGAAAAAACTGCTGCCAAACCCTAAAAAAAGTGATGAAAAATTAAGAACACAGTAGTTCTGTTAGAATTCCCCTGTTAAGAAATGGCTGCCTGCTGGCATTCAACGTCTTTCCTCGAGAAAAACTTACTCAAACCAAATCTGACATCTGAAATTACCCTGGGCCTATTCGTGAAGCTTTGCTTCTCTCACTGTTCAACATTCAGCTTTTACTTTTACATTAAATGACATAAATAAAGACAAAATCCTCGAAGGAAAGAGAATTAATGGAGTGCTGCAAGGCCTTTCGACTTATAGTCCTTTACTTAGCAGAGTCTGCTAAATAAAGGACAAGAAGTCGAAAGGCCTTGCAGCACTCCATTGTTTCTCTCTCCTTCGTGGATTTTGTCTTTATTTATATATGCATCACGTTCCATATTTTCGTGATTCAGTTATACATTAAATGACATTTACATTTATCTCATGCACTATATATGTAAAAGCCCCGTGAGGTGTTAGTGACACCATTGCAACTCACGTGGTGCACTGTAGGCATTATTTAAGGTTCTTCGCAGCGTCCATTCGGCCCCTAAATGCAACCCCTTTCATTCCTTTACTATACCTCCAATCATCTTCTTTCTTCCATCCTACTTTCCACTCTCTCCCAACAATTGTTGCATAGTGCAACTGCTTTGAGGTTTTCCTCCTGTTACACCTTTCAAACCTTTTTTACTCTCAATTTCCCTTTCAGCGCTGAATGACCTCATAGGTCACAGGGCCTGGCCTCTGGCCTGAAATTTTTTTTTTATATATTCCATTCAATGTTCGTAAAAGCACAAGAGTAATCAAAACATTCTACACAAGTTTCCAAACCCATTTCGATGCGATGCGATGTAAAAATTCAACTTCCCCGAATCTTGATTCTATGCCGTGAAAATGTCAAAGCCTCGAATAATGCGACAGCGAAAGCTCTCCGCTGCCTCGCATTTCGCTAACTGCTGAAAAATATTGCCCGCTGGCAAAGCTGTGCGATTTCGAATCATCTGCACACATCTCCTTAACAAGACAGGGCGGAATGGAACGAATTCCCAGGCAAACTCGTAAAACCGAACGTGGGCGAAGTTGCAACGATAAAAAATGTTTACTGATAAATAACTCGGGTAAAAATAGCGTAGATCTATATTTTGCGGAGAAAGGAAAGTAAATCAGTTACTAGGATTAACGTCCGTGGTGAATTTATTCGGCATTTATTGTTGTCAAATCAATAATGTTATAAGAGTCGCAGGATATCGTTTTAGAAATATTACCCCAGTTCAAAATAGATCTTTATGTTCTATTTAAAAACTTATGATTATGTCATTAATTGAAAGTGTGGACAACTGCAACTCCATCCATCACAATCTACCTAAAATACAACTGGGAAAGCTGCAAGCTATGCTAAATAGTGTCAAGATTAACATTGGGTGTCGCCACTAGGGAAACAATTCTGCCTGTATTGTTGCAGTTACACTGGCCGCCTATCAAACCTATATAATAATGTTTAAACTATCTTTGCTAGCCATCGGCTTCTGAAAACTGCATTTCCAACGTATTTAAGATTCGCTGTTTCATAATACAGACAACGAATAGTTTGTTAACACAACACAACATTTTTTCTATTTTATTCAAGTGCTGTTAATGGCAAGTGGCATCTACAACTTGCTGGCAACACTTCCGGTATTCAAGGGTGACATCTTGAAAAAATAAAGCAAAATCTGCTATTATCCTGATATATATATATATATATATATATATATATATATATATATATATATATATATATATATATATATACACAAATATATATACTTAAATCTTTTTACTATCAATGAAATATCCCATGAAATATACATTTATTGTAATCTAGTAACACTGCATGAAATTAAAATGGGCTCCAAATCGCAATTAACACAAAGAAACCTTATTGCATCTGATTGGCACTTCTTCAATTCTGATCACTGACGAAGGACAGTCGGTATGCGACGAGACTAATTAAATACATTCCACAGGTTTGGAATGCATGGCATGACCTCACATTTCTTTGTACGGAATTGGAATAGCAACTGCGATACAGAATTTAGGCCAAAGGCCAAACGCTGGGACCTGCGAGGCCATTCAGCGCTGAAAGGAAAACTGAGAGTAAAAAGTTATACAAAGGTGTAACAGGAGGAAAACTTCACAGTTGCACAATGAAATAATTATTGTTAGGATAGGGTGGAAAGTAAGATGGAAGAGAGAATATGAATGGAGGTACAGTAAAAGGAACAGAAGTGGTTAGAGCTAGGCCCGAGGGCACACTGCAAAGAACCTAAAGTAATGCCTACAGTGCACCACATGAGGTGCACTGACGGCACTTCCAGCCTACGGGGCTAACCGCGACATTAACTTCAGAGAGGCTATAGAAAACTGTGAGAGTAAGATCTTCATTGATAGTGTGAAAGCACATTTTATTTGCTCTCATGATTATTAAAATATAAGGGCAATTTCCCGTTTTCTTTTCATTCTGCATTATGTAGAGATCCCACGGCCCCCTACCCCTGAAATTTTTGCCAGCGATAAACTATGGATGAATGGTAGATTTTTGTTTCATTGCTGTTAAATTTTTATAAGTATGCACTATACTATATTTCAAAGGAATAAACATGTTCATAGAAAATAAAATAAAATAATAGGCACCATCTGGCAACCCTGCGTGCGGCCCCCCTTGGAAGCTTCTGGCGCTCCCCTAGGGAGGTGCGCCCCCCAGTTTAAGAATCACTGCACTAGAGTATTTTGTTGATTAAAAGTACATGGAAATCACAGCTATCACTCTAGGTCGCAAAGACATCATCCTAGTATCTGATCCAGGTCACATTTTGAGGTTTCATACAGGTCAAAATTTGTTTCAAAATATTCCATTGTAAAGTTTCTTAAGAATGGGGGAGAAAGGCTCGACCATGCTACAGCCGACTGTTCGTTTTTAGTTTTCCGTAACAGAAAACTATTGTGCCGCCTTTGTCTGTCCGCCCGCACTTTTTCTGTCCGCCCTCAGGTCTTAAAAACTACTGAGGCTAGAGGGTTGCAAATTGGTTTGCTGATCATCCACCCTCCAATCATCCAACATTCCAAATTACAGCCCTCTAGCCTCCTCAGTAGTTTTTATTTTATTTAAGGTTAAAGTTAGCCATGACTGTGCTTCTGGCAACACAACACAGGCCACCACGGCTGGCTGAGAGTTTCATGGGCCGCGGCCCATACATACCGAGACCACCGAAGGTAGATCTATTTTCGGTGGCCTTGATTATGCGCTGTACAGAAGAAAACTCGATTGCGGCGAAGAGACTTCGGCGCATTTTTTACTTGTTAAAAGTTACCATTAAAAGAAAAGTTATTGGTTACACGAAGGCTAATGAAATTCAGCCTTTAATCAGTGCCAAGAGGAAAAAGAGCCTCGTATGATTTTAATTCCATACATAGGAAAGTCCGCGCAACGCCAACTGGTAACTCAGAAAAAGCAGTTTGGTATTGTTAAAAGGAAATTTAAGTTGCTGAATCTTTATCTTTATGTGAAATCTTGTGCACTTTTAAGTGGGAGGATGAGAAGGTTTCTGGGAAGGATAATCTTGCGCACCTTTTAAGTGGGAGGATGAGAAGGCTTCTGGGAAGGATAATCTTCCGCACCTATTAAGTGGGAGGATGAGAAGGCTTCTGGGAGGGATAATCTTGCGCACCTTTTAAGTGGGAGGATGAGAAGGCTTCTGGGAAGGATAATCTTCCGCATCTATTAAGTGGGAGGATGCTTCTGGGAGGGATAAGGCTTCTGGGAGGGATAATCTTGCGCACCTTTTAAGTGGGAGGATGAGAAGGCTTCCGGGAAGGATAATCTTCCGCATCTTTTAAGTAGGAGGATGAGACGGCTTCTGGGAAGGATAATCTTCCGCACCTTTTAAGTGGGAGGATGAGAAGGCTTCTGTGAAGGATAATCTTGCGCACCTTTTAAGTGGGAGGATGAGAAGGTTTCTGGGAGGGGTAACAATAAATCTCCCAGCCACTTGGATAATTGAAGCATGAATAATCCTTCTTGGATTAGCGTTGGAGGGAAGGAAATTCCGCCCTCAGACGTTTATGGGATACCATAAAAGTAGGGAAGAGAAACATCAATTTAATTTTAGTGATTCCGAAAGATAAAATTTATCTTTATCGCCTCCTGACCGACTTGATAAACTGCGCCGCTATATATTACTTGTTAAGGGCTCTCTCGTTCCTCTTATGTAGGTCTCCTTATCACATAAAAGTTTATAGCATTATCAATTTAAGCTTCTTTGTTCAACAGAAGTACAACCTTCCCATCTTTATCAAGATTTGGTGATGACGTCATCCTCCTGGCGTAAAGTCGTTATAGGTTTTTGAAACTTTTTTTTTTGGGGTGTTATTTTACCCTGAGATATTAACAAAACCCATAAAGAGATATAGTTTTATGGCAAATAATACTCTACTACAAGCTGCTCATATTCACAAGTGATCAGGACTGACATCCCATTCATCGAAATAAATGGTTTTGGTGTAATTGTGATCTTTGGGGAAAGTTAACTTCATATGTATAAGTATGTATATATATATATATATATATATATATATATATATATATATATATATATATATATATATATATATATATAAGACAGGATGGTTTACATTCTAGATTCTTTACCTGTCAAAAGTACTCGACGAAGAAGAACGTAGAAAGCTTGTACTTTGTAAATTAAAGACGCTGGACTCTAAACAATCTCGCCTTATTGAAGTCTAATACGAGTAATATATACATATATATATATATATATATATATACAAGGTTAAGTTATTACATTGGTTATTTTATTTATATATTCATCACGTTCCATATTTTCATAATTCAGTTATATATTCATACATATATATATATATATATATATATATATATATATATATATATATATATATATATATATATATATATATATATATATACAAAGGTTAAGTTGTGTGGCTATTTTATTTATATATTCATCACGTTCCATATTTTCATGATTCAGTTATACATTCATACATATATATATATATATATATATATATATATATATATATATATATATATATATATATATATATATATATATATATATATATATATACATACAGACTCACGCACTTTACGTCACACCTCGCAAATTCTATAACCAACGCGACTTCGCTACTCGTGTGGCCTTCCTCGTCAGTAACTCGGAGCCTGATCAAAGGGAATGTCAGTTCAGTCACTTCGCAAAGTTATGCATGAATAACTTGGCAGGGGAAGCCGAGTGGTCACTGGATTCCATGAGACTGCGATGCGAGTACCATTGAACTGACCCGCGATCATCCTGGGATCATGGTCTTCACGTAACTTCCTCTTGAATAGGAATACTGGATACATACATGTACACCCAGGTAGTTTATCTCTCTCTCTCTCTCTCTCCTAGAGTACATCCTCTAGGCCAAAACCTTGAATTTCGAGATGTTTAGTGAACTGCACCTCTTCTCTTGTGGCACGAAAGAAAATCGAATGTACACACTTCACCAATCTGCCACCGAAAGAATTGAGGATTAACTTTAACTCGTACAAGCTTGCAGAGTCCTTAGATGCATACTGGACTGAATGACTAAAACCAATATGATGCCAGAACAGCTGGTCCCCCGCCTCTTATTTTCTTAGTAATAAATGGCAGTAACTAAACAAGTTTTCCAAATCTCTATACAGTGATGTGTCAGAGGACTGAAAATAATGAACAGTTTTACCATGGGGAACTGGTTAGTTGATGAAGCTTCGTTTCATAAAGAAGCGAACAGAATAGAATAGAATAGAACGGAATATAGAATTTAGGCCAAAAGCCAACCTCTGGGACCTATGAGGTCATTCAGTAAAAAAAGTTTGAAAGGCCCAACAGGAGGAAAACCTCGCAGTTGCACTGAGAATCAATTCTTAGGAGAGGATGGAAAGTAAGCTGGAAGAAAGAGAATACGAAAGGAGGTACAGTAAAAAGAATGAAAAGGGTTGAAGCTAGGGGGCCTAAGGAAGAAGGGACGCTGCAAAGAACCTCAAGTAATGCCTACAGCACACCGCATGCGGTGCACCGACGGCACTAACCCCCTGCGGGAAGAAAAAGCGAACATCGCTCCAAGAGATCTTGTGAAATTAGTGACTCAGAGGCCACGGTTCCAAAGATAAAGCATGGACGGGGAGACTCCCTAACCCTTCTCTTCCGTGAGATGGGCGTCCTTCGCCTTCCAGGCCTCATCACAATCAATCTTCATTTCCTAAGGCACGTGGCCCCAACAAACGGTGGAATTTATGAGCCTTTGCACTGCGACTTCCGTATAACTCATGAATACAAGAGAGCGTCTGGCATTATCAAGGGATGTATGGTCTTGGGTGTGCTACTTGACTTTCGGGTTATATGAGTCTGCATGTGGAAATAATCATGGGCACTGCATGTTCATTCTCCTTGTAAGAGTAAAACTCTAAGGATATTTAATCAAATGAGCACGACTTAAATTTGATTTTTAGGTGTATATTTATGTATGTGTGTGTGTATGTGTGTGTTAGGTTTGTTTGTGTGTGTGTGTGTGTGTATGTGTATGTTAGGTTAAGTCCACAATGATATTCCTGTTACAGAACCTAGTATATTAAAAATATGTATGTACAGGGCTTATAGCTTTCGTCCATCTGGTGTGGACTTGATCACTAAAATGGAGTATAGTATAAAACTCAAGAAACTATTGACACACACACACACACACACACACACATATATATATATATATATATATATATATATATATATATATATATATATATATATATATCTATATCTATATATATTTACCATGACGTTGTTGATTTGATATCCACAAAGAATGGAAATCAACAACAGAATGGTACCTGGAGCTTTGTGCAGTTAAGTGATGCCATGATACACGGAAAAAGCATCAAAGATAAAGATATATATATATATATATATATATATATATATATATATATATATATATATATATATATATAATATGGATTTCAAATCAACAATGTTATGGTAAATTATCTCACCGAAAGTAAAAAAGAAATGCGAGCGTATTTTACAGTACGCAGAATAATAAATTTTCAAACGTTTTGAAAATAAATCAATATATATATATTTAATGATACGAATTTAAATCACATACCTATTTTAAATACGCGAGCAATCCACGCACACACAAAAAAAACTTAATGGGTGTTGCATAACAGGTTACATATCGCTTAATTAGAGAATGTTCTAATTAAACACTGCAATTCACAGAGGGACATTCATTCCGCAATTGTTGCTTTAACTTTAAATCGAGTAATTAACAGGAACTTGGTGTGAAATTCAAAATAAATGGAAATTAAAGGCCGTGTGGTTTAACGCGCGTCACTGTAGTCCTGAGTTCTTGTCTTCCGTGGTTCGAGCCCACGAGACGATGAGCTTATTATCAATTAAAAAATCCCCCTTCGGGTAACATATATGAAAATAAATCATTTCCGAGGTAGAGCAGAATTGGATATTAAAGGACATTTGTAGCTTAATGCTTGTATATGAGTCACGGTGATGTGATAAAGTTCATTAATATATATATATATATATATATATATATATATATATATATATATATATATATATATATATATATATATATTACTAAATATATGTACACGTGTGTATGTGTGTGAGTTTAAACCATGGCTATATGACTGGGAATATTTTAATCCAAGAATATATATATTTTTCCACTCTTAATAATCTGCGCTGTTTGGACATTTCAGCCATGCTCATGCTGACTAGGTTTCATTATCATGAGCTCTGTAAATACAAACTTGGTTTATCACATTCTTTTAACTTGCTTGACAGGAATACGTTGCTATTAACTCTCCTGGTCGAATTTCACTCCCCCTTATCAGCTTATTATAGAGCAGCTTATTATACGAGTTTTTTTTTAAAAGACATACTTGACAGCATATCATATGGGTGCATTTTTTTAGGAAATACTAAAAGCATGTTAATTTAATACGGCAATCTCGTCTAACTCTGCCACCTGGGAGAGGACGCTGCTAGATGGATGAAGCTTTTCCCATGCAGCTTACAAAAAACAAACAACTAATCACCATTTCAAAACAAGTTAAATATAGAGCTAAATCTTTCATAATTAATTTTCTAGAAATAGATATTAAATCTAATAATAATAAAACAGCTCCCAATGAAACACACTAGTAGATCTTGTTTGTGTCCCAAAATGTTACATGTGACAGTATTCGTCAAATCTATAATAATAAAATTCTAGTGGATCTTGTTTGTCCTCCCTTCCCCCTGCAAACCTGTTTGTCCACCCCGGGTGGGAGCGGGGTAGGTAGGAAAACGAGAGGGTAGGGGAAATATCCACCTTTCTCCTGCAAACCTGTTTGTCCGCCCGGGTGGGGGCGGGTAAGGTAAAGGAACGAGAGAGCAGGGGAGACATCCACCCTTCTCCTCCTGCAAACCTGTTTGTCCGCCCCGGGTGGGGGCGGGGTGGGTGGGTAGGGGATCGGGAGGGTAGGGGAGACATGACACATCCACCCACCTGCCCCGCGCAGCATAGCGAGTGCCATCAAGCTCGTAAGTTAATATTTTGCGTAAGAACCTAAATTGTTAATAACAGAACTTAATTTTCTAGGGACTGACTGACCCCAGCAAGGACTGGTCCCTACACAGAAAAACAGTGGCTAATGAGTAGCTGTTTTCCTTTAAGGGCACAGCTGTCCCGCTCCTCAAGTCATAACGACCCATAAATTTTCGATGGGATTCAGATTCGGCGATTTGACGGGCCAGGCGACCCGGATGATTTCGGAGTACCCTTTAAACACCCCCTTCAGAATGACGCGGCTTTTATGGACAGGACTCTCACAGAGGGTATCAAAACTTGTTTCATATCTTCGATAAACAGGTGACCGTTTAGACGTTCATGAATACGGATCAAGGTTCACTTATCCACAAATCTCAAGGAGAATAATGTACAATTTGTAATGAAATACTATACCGTACTATTATTATGTCACTGTAAGCAACTATGTTTGTATGTATGTATGTATGTATGTATGTATGTATGTATGTATGTATAAATATAAATATATATATATATATATATATATATATATATATATATATATATATATATATATATATATATACATATATATTACTTATATGACATATACATAATAATACAGTACATACATACATTTTGCTTACATGATATAATAATAGTACAGTATATATATATATATATATATATATATATATATATATATATATATATATATATATATATATAACTGAATCAAGAAAATATGGAACGTGATGAATATATATATAAATAAAGACAAAATCCACGAAGGAAAGAGAAGCAATGGAGTGCTGCAAGGCCTTTCGACTTCTTGTCCTTCACTTGGCAGACTGAAGAAATATAAAAATAAGTTTACAAAGAAAGCTCGTATAAATGACATATTTTTTTCCCTTTGTAATCCCCATCTGTCATTTATAAGAGCTTTCTTTGTAAACTTATTTTTATATTTCTTCAGTCTGCTGAGTAAAGGACAAGATGTCAAGGCCAAAGGCCTTTGCAGTACTCCACTGTTTTCTTTCCTTATATGAGTTTTGTCTTATATATATATATATATATATATATATATATATATATATATATATATACATATGTTTATCCATATGTATGTATATACATGTGTGACAAGTATAATCAAACGAAATTACCTCTTTTTCTCTGGAAGCAACAATAAGGCCTAAAAATTGAAAACCTTTCCGGCGGGAGTTTTACTTTACAAAGTTCATCTCAAACGATATCTTACGGTAGAGTTCAAAAATTGCGTAACACTTTTTTTGGTAATTTTTTATCCCCCGCCAACCTCCCGCAACTTGTCACGCCTCGTGACATGTCCAGAACGCCCCTAGAAAATTATGCAACATCAGCTAGGAACCTCCCCAACTAAGAATTAGTATGTTTCCCTTTTTTAATGCAATAATATATTAAAGTGTGGTCTAATGCCTGGAAATTATTACCTTTAGGTTTATCTCAATACTTTTACGTTATGTGATATTAAAGAATCACAGACACATTTGAAATGAAAATGTTCTCTTATGCCATGTTTAGAAGAGGATTTATTTAATTTGTGATATTTTTCCTAAGTCATACTTGTCCTTGGAATATGTAGAATTTTTGGCCAAAGGCCAGGCACTGGGACCTGTAAGGTCATTCAGCGCTGAAACGGAAACTGATAGTAAAAGGTTTGAAAGGCGTAACAGGAGGAAAACCTCAAAGCAGTTGCACTATGAATCAATTGTTAGGAGAGGGCTGAGGAAAGTAAGATGGAAGAAAGAGAATATGAAAGGAGGTACAGTCAAAGGAACGAAGGGGGTTGCAGCTAGGGGCCTAAGGAAGGCACGCTGCAAAGAACCTTGAGTGATGCCTACAGTGCACCGCGTGAGGTGCACTAACGGTGCTAACCCCCTACGGGCCGTATGCTGCACCCCTCCCCACCACTGTCATACTCATAACACTTCGCCATACCCCACTACCCTCTAAGGCGTTAATTTTTTAACGGGCCTTTATGGTAGAGTTTGCTATACGGAAGCCCGTTTCTATTTTTAAATTATCAAATAATGATGTGATCGAATGTTTTCTTACGAAGTCAATTTTCCGCCTGTCTACCTCCTCACTGTCTTGCAGTGGGGTCGATCAGCCAGAGGCCACTTGATTTCCCAGGCTTTCTTTTTCACGATGTCTACAAAAATAGTACCTATCTAGACAGTTTTTTCTATCTATGCTAAAACGCCTTGCTAGCTCTCGCCCACGAATGCGTGCCGGACGTAATTCAATTAGAAATCTCCTGATTGTGTCGTCTCTTTTCGAGGTCTGATCGCCAACCAATCGATCTTGATAGGTAAGAAGGCTATAAGTGACCAGAATTACCAACTCCACCTCACTTCTTGCTGAAGCTTGGTTCATTCCTGGTTGGTTATGCTTGATTTTTCTCGTTTTGTTTGATCGATACTTGCATTGTTTTATGCATTTCGGATTCAGTTATCAAAATTATACAATGATTTTCAATGTACTTTTTCCCATTCTGCAACAAAAGAAAACTAAAAATGTATATAATAACATTTTCCACATACTCGCCAAAAACTATGAAATTTGGCAACTGCGAAAAATACAAGCATCTAAACTGAAAAATTTTACAATATATTATTATTATTATTATTATTATTATTCAGGAGATGAACCCTATTCATATGGAACAAGCCCACAGGGGCCATATATATTTAATATATATATATATATATATATATATATATATATATATATATATATATATATATATATATATATATATATATATATATATATATATATATATATATATATATATATATATATGTATATATATATATATATATATATCTTCCAAAGAACATGGTGTTCATTAGAACGAATTATCAGGAGGTAAAGGGAAAATACAGAAAAAAAAGAGATCTTGATTATTCAAAATGAAAAATATAAATTAATAACTTTATTATGAAAAAAAATTGTATTAAATTTCAAGGAGAATAGTATTAGGTAGCAATGCATTGCATCTTCGCTTCAAATTATGAAGTTCCAATCGCAATACACGAAATCAACTGAAAGAAAATGCAAAATAAAGAAACTTTTTTTTTTTTTTTTAAAGAAACAACACAGATCTACAAAGGCAATAAAACGTCTGGATATCAGCCGGCCTCTTCGTAAAGGCTCAACAATAATTTCTTATCGGGAGGGGGTGGGAGGGGGAGAGGGTAGGGGTGGGACCCAGCCATTCGACCTGGTAACATGATTTTTTTCTAATCACATTTTCTCCATTAGTTAGGCGAACTTCCGTTCGTAAGCTCTTGAATCCCGGCAGGTTCCTTTACTCTCTCTCTCTCTCTCTCTCTCTCTCTCTCTAGAGAGAGAGAGAGAGAGAGAGAGAGAGAGAGAGAGAGAGAGAGAGAGAGAGAGCGGGAATAGACACAAATGCCATTTAGCAATAGAAAGACATGAATTAATGTCTTTACTCTCTCTCTCGACAGAGAGAGAGAGAGAGAGAGAGAGAGAGAGAGAGAGAGAGAGAGAGAGAGAGAATAGACACAAATGTCATTTAGCAATAGAAAGACATGAATTACTCTCTCTCTCTCTCTCTCGAACGGGAATAGACACAATGTCATTTAGGAATAGATAGACATGAATTAATGTCTACTCTCTCTCTCTCTCTCTCTCTCTCTCTCTCTCTCTCTCTCTCTCTCGAACGGGAATAGACACAAATGTCATTTAGCAACAGAAAGACATGAACTAATATTATCCAGGTCAAACAAAGTGTTAATGGAAGAAAATGCCATTCATCACGCAATGGAAATGTAAGTCCACAAGGAATGAACATATGAAGCTTAGTAACAAATGAATAAATCTACCTGGTCGACTGATTTATGAAACCTGGGCTGCCAAGCCAAGCACTGGGGCCTCATTCGGCCATTCTCTGTGCTTCGGAGACTGAAAAGATGGAGCTGCAGTGGTTGGAGAGCAAGACTGCCGACGAAAGGAAGAGTAATGGAGGTCGAGTAAAAGGTATAAAAGTTGTGCAGCTTTCTTCTTTTCTTCCTTTATATCCTCAGCTCAAAAGCCCTATGGACAGGTTAAGAGACAAGTGAAAGGAAAAAATGATAAGTAATTAGATGTGAGGGGAATGGGAAATAAAACCGATACCCCTGAAATCCAGGGCACGGCAGCAAAAAGCATGAATGAATTTTGCTCCCCGCTTAAAATTTCCAGTTGGGCATTTTTTGGAAATGGGTCACTCTGGGAATCTTCCCTGGAAAAAGGGGAATAAACAAGGGGTTTTTTCCCCCTAGGGAAATAAGCTTGCAGAGTGAGAGTAGTTAAAGGAAAAGGTGATAAATAATAAGATATGAGAGAAGGAAATAAAAACGATACACCTGAAATTCAGGACACGTCAGCACAAGGCAGGAACGAATTTTCCCCCTCCGTTAAACATCTGGAGATAAGATGACTCCACGACTGCACTGGGCAAGCAACTCCACATTTTAGTTGTAGCCATAATAAAGCACCTTTTAGTAATGCCTACCGTGGACCATGTGAGAATAAATGTGGAATAGTGCTAATACTCATATTAATACCAGGAAGTCAACAAATCGTGAGTGTGAAAAGTTTCATCCTACGAAGAAGTGCAAAGTCTGTCTATCTAGAGAGTTACAAAACCCAGACATTCCTAATTTAACACAACCGAGCAAATTCCACTGCATGCTTTAGTTATCTAGGTAACAGGAACTTCGTCAACTTCAACCCATTTTCTGGAGGACTTCTTTTCATTAAGAAAAATTGAATAAACTTCTGTTAGAAGATCCACTAAGGAGAAAAT
>NC_089765.1:10785875-10800875 GCF_040412425.1 Macrobrachium rosenbergii | reverse complement strand
ACAACGCTAATACATCACCCCGTTACAAACACTGAAGTAGATAGATAGAACAGACATATAACATATAATATAGGCAGAAAGCCAAGCCCTGGGACCTATGAGGTCATTCAGTGCTGAAAGGAAAATTGAGAGTAAGAGGTTATATAGGTGTAACAGGAGGAAAAATTTGCAGGCATGAAACAAAAGGGTTGAAAGTCAGATGAAAGAAATCCATTATCGTTCCTTAGTAAAAGGAAAGGGGTTGCAGAAAGGGGCCGAAGGGACGCTGCAAAGAAGCCTCAAAAAAATAATTTCGTTAGTGAGAACATTAGTCTTGGGCAAAATACACGCTTCAGTTTTGCAAATTCTCTCTCATTCCAACTCTTACCTGTCCAGCACTTCCAGAGTTTCCTCTTCAATATTAGCAGTTATGACTTGGACCATCGACGGATGGTCTCTTGTTTGTCAAATTTTCAGAAATTATATTTTAACAGAGGTCTTTCACATTCACAACTGATCACTGATTTCCTGGGATGAGTCTGTAGATTTGTTGAACAGCATTGAAATGGTAAATGTGGTCGCTGTCGAACTCCTCAGTTCCCAGTCCTTATTCTGCCTCACACCATTGGACTGTCACAACAGTATATGGAGGATGTTGGTTGGAACTTCAGAGATCAAAAAAATATTACCCTAATTTTCTCCTTGCAAGTTAATACATTTTTATTTATTTATCAGTTTATGAATTCAATTTTTTTCTTTAATGAGTGACATCTCTTCTTTCTGTATTCCCCTTTACTTCCTCTTACTTCTTTTTAATGAACACCATATTCTTAAGAAGCTCGAATTTCAAGTCAGTGGATCCTGTGGTGGGCTTGTTCCATAAGAATAGGGTTCATCATCGCTATTATCACGTGAACTTCCCGTATGTTAGTCAAACATGCTGAAGTTTCTTTGGCGCAATAGTTTCTGAACAGCATATAATCAAGGCCACCGAAAATAGGTCTATCTTTAGGTGGTCTCGGTATAAGCCAAGTCCTGGGACCTATGGGCCGGTGGTCATTCAGACGCTGAAAGGCTAAAAATCTTAAATAAAATAAAAACTACTGAAGAGGGTTTTGGTATGTTTGATGAATGGAGGTGGATGATCAACATACCAAAGCCCTCTAGCATCAGTAGTTTTTAAGATCAGAGGGCGGACACAATAAAGTGCGGACGGACAGACAAAGCCGGCACAATAGTTTTCTTTTACAGAACACTAAAAAGCGAGTGAAACATCTTTGTATGCTAAGGGTGCGTCCAACACTGCAGTAAAACATGTCACGAACAGATGGTGGCAACTTATCTCTTACGTATCACAAACAGGTTGAAAACAAGTCAACGACCATAAGTGGAGAACGAATCTTTGGCCAATATCGGATAACTGTATAAAGCACTGGCTCAAAGAACCTCAAGAAATGCTGACTTGTATTCAGTGATATCACAGACGAGTTTATGACCATGTTTCACTGTAGTGTGGACGCAACCTAAAATATCATGGAGCAAAACCATTTTCTTTTTAAGTATTTGAGTTTTACACAGTGTCTTCAGTTTTTTGAACATATCAAAATTCAGCTGTCTGCATTTCCAGGTGTCTCAGTTTTTGACATTCTAAAACATACCAAAACTTCAGCTGTCAGTGTTGTCACATTAGAAGCTCTGAATAATACCAAAGTCTTTGGAGCCTATTTCCTCAGAATGGGGGAAAAAATGGCTTAACGCCACTTCGTCAAACAAGGGAACGATAGGACCTTAACATGGCTTGATGGGACAGTACATAAATCAAATTTTTCAGAAATTATACTGTTTCAACGAGAAGCCTTGTCATTCATTACGAGAATCCCCGCCTCTTGATCAGTCCCTTCGTCAACAGTTGATCACTGAGTGGCCCTTTGTCAGAGGAGAGAGAGAGAGAGAGAGAGAGAGAGAGAGAGAGAGAGAGAGAGGAGGGGGGGGGATGACAGCTGGCTGTTACTGGGACGATTTCCTCTCGATTGATGATGACTTATCTGTCTTCCGTGAGTGATGGTGGAAGGAAAACAGATTGGATTCCGGGGATTGCGGATGGCAGCTGCCATTATTCTTTTCATGCTACGTCGGATGCGATCCCAACAAAACTCCTCAGTTCCAGAGGTCCAGTTGTTTTCAAGATTCAGTATTATCCACATTTTAATTGGAGTCTGTCAATATTCTCCAACAGCCAATATTCTCCTAGACTGAGGATGTCAATATTCTCCTAGATTTTAATTATATGGAGTTGGAACTTCTAGATTTTAATTATACGGAGTCTGATCAATATTCTCCTAGATTTTAATTATATGGAGTCTACTACTCCTAATCCTATTCTCCTAGATTTTAATTTGCAAGTCTTAATACTAGATTTTTATTTATGGAGTTATCAATTTATTTTAATTTAATTTTTTCTTTAATTATATGGAGTGTGATCAATATTCTCTAGATTTTAATTATTCTTTCTGTCAATATCAACATTCTCCTAGATTTTAATTATATTCTGATCAACATTCTCTTACTTTTTTTAATGAACATCAATATTCTTAGAATTTTATTTCAAGTCAGTCAACATCCTAGGTCTGATCAACATTCTCCTAGATTTTAAGAATAGGGTTCAATATTCTCCTAGATTTTAATTATACGGAGTGATCAACATTCCTAGATTTTAATATAAAAAGTCATCAATATTCGCCTAGATTTTAATTTTGGTCTGCATTCTCCTAGATTTTAATTATATGGAGTCTGAACAGCATATCTCTAGATTTTAAGGCCAGTCTGATCAATATTCTCCTAGATTTTAATTTTAGGTGAGTCTGATCAATATTCTCCTAGATTTTAATTATACGGAGTCTGCGGTCAAAATTCTTTAATTTTAATTGGGCCGAGTCTGATCAATATTCTCCTAGATTTTAATTATCGGAGTCTGATCAATATTCTCCTAGATTATACGGGCTATTCTCCTCTGATTTTAATCTACGGAGTCTGATCAATATTCTCTACTGATTTTATTATTATAGGGAGTCTGATCAAATTTCTAGATTTTAATTTGATGATATAGATTTTAAGGATGGAGTCTGATCAACTAGATTTTAATTTTGAGTCTGATCAATATTCCTAGATTTTAATTATACAGTCTGTCAATATTCTTAATTTTAATTATACGGAGTCTGATCAATATTCTCCTAGATTTTAATTGCGGAGTCGGACAATACTAGATTTTAATTATATGGAGTCTGATCAATATTCTTTTTTAATTTACAGATCAATATTCACTAGAAAAGCGAGTCTGATCAACATTCTCCTAGATTTTAATTATACGGAGTCTGCGTCAACATTCTCCAGATTTTAAAACAGTCTGTCAATACTAGATTTTAATTATGGTCTGATCAATATTCTCTTATTTTAATTATACGTATCACAAACAGGTTTAAAACAAGTCATCACGACCATAATTTTAATTATACGAGTCTGATCAATATTCTCCTAGATTTTAATTATCGGATATACTGATTTTAATTATACGCAGTCTGGATCAGAACTAGATTTTAATTATACGGAGTCTGATCAATATTCTCCTGATTTTAATTATACGGAGTCTGATCAATGATATCTAGATTTTTTAAGTTATCAATAGACTAGAGTTTATGACCATGTTTCACTGATTTTAATGTGGACGATCAATATTCTCCTAGATTTTTAATTATCAGTCTGATCAATATTCTCCTAGATTTTAATTAACGGAGTCTGATATCCCATTTTTTTTCTGATTTTTAGATTTTAATTTGAGATTTTCCAGATTTTAAAGTCTGTCAATATTCAGATTTTAATTATATGGAGTCTAGAACAATATAGAAAAATTCAGCTGTCATTCTTGATTTTAATTTCCAGTCTGATCAACATTCTCCTAGATTTTTTGACATTCTGATCAACATTCTACCAAAACTTCAGCTGATCAACATTGTCAGATTTTTAGAAGCTCTGAATAATATTCAAAGATTTTAATTATACGGAGTCTGATCAGAATGGGGAAATATGGTCTGATCAACATTCTCTAGATTTTAATTAAGTCTGATCGCCTACGGAGTCTGTCAAACAAGGGAATTATAGGAGTCTGATCAACATTCTTAGATTTTAATTATGGGATCATTCTCCTAGATTTTAATTATGAGTCTGATCATTCTCCAGATTTTAATTATGAGTCTAGTCCTAGATTTTAATTTATACTGTCATTCTCTAGATTTTAATTATACGGAGTCTGATCATTCACTAGTGAGATCAAATTCTCCTAGATTTTAATTTACAGTCTGATCAACATTCTCCTAGATTTTAATTATCGTCTGATCAATATTCTAGATGGAGTCTGATCAATATTCTCTAGATTTTAATTAACGGAGTCTGATCAAAATTCTCCTAGATTTTAATTATCGGAGTCTCAATATTCTCCTGGAGTCTGATCAACATTCTCCTAGATTTTAATTATACGGAGTCTGATCAATATTCTTGATTTTAATTATACGGAGTCTGATCAATATTCTCCTAGATTTTAATTATAGAGAGAGAGTCAAGATTCTCTAGATTTTAATTATAGAGTCTGATCAATATTCTCCTAGATTTTAATAGAGGAGTCTGATCAACATTCAGCTAGATTTTAATTTACGGAGTCTGATCAATATTTCCTAGATTGATGAGTCTGATCAATACTTATCTGTCAACATTCCTAGATTTGGGTGATGGTGGAATTCTCCTAGATTTTAAACAGATTGGATTTCCTAGATTTTAATTATATGGAGTCTGATCAATATTTCTAGATTTTAATTATACGGAGTCTGATCAATATTCCCAACGGAGTCTGATCAAATTCTCCTAGATTTTAATTATTGGAGTCTGATCAAGATTCTCAGATTTTAATAACGGAGTTGATCAACATTCTCCTAGATTTTAATTTCAGTCTGATCAACATTCTAGATTTTAATTGCAGTGGAGTCTGATTTTAATTATCAATATTCATTCCTAGATTTTAATTATACGGAGTCTGATCAATATTCTCCTAGATTTTTAATTATACGGAGTCTGATCAATATTCTCCTAGATTTTAATTATACGGATCAATATTTTAGATTTTAATTATACGGAGTCTGATCAATATTCTCTAGATTTTAATTATACGGAGTCTGATCAATATTTTAGATTTTAATTATACGGAGTCTGATCAATATTCTCCTAGATTTTAATTATACGGAGTCTGATCAATATTCTCCTAGATTTTTTAATTATACGGAGTCTGATCAATATTCTCCTAGATTTTAATTATACGGATCAACATTCTCCTAGATTTTAATTATATGGAGTCTGATCAATATTCTCCTAGATTTTAATTATACGGAGTCTGATCAATATTCTCCTAGATTTTAATTATACGGAGTCTGATCAACATTCTCCTAGATTTTAATTATACGGAGTCTGATCAATATTCTCCTAGATTTTAATTATACGGAGTCTGATCAATATTCTCCTAGATTTTAATTATACGGAGTCTGATCAACATTCTCCTAGATTTTAATTATATGGAGTCTGATCAATATTCTCCTAGATTTTAATTATATGGAGTCTGATCAATATTCTCCTAGATTTTAATTAAACGGAGTCTGATCAATATTCTCCTAGATTTTAATTATATGGAATGTGATCAATATTCTCCTAGATTTAATTATACGGAGTCTGATCGATATTCTCCTAGATTTTAATTATAGGGAGTCTGATCAATATTCTCCTAGATTTTAATTTTTGATCAATATTCTCCTAGATTTTAATTATATGGAGTCTGATCAATATTCTCCTAGATTTTAATTATATGGAGTCTGATCGATGTTCTCCTAGATTTTAATTACATGGAGTTTGAGTGCTCACTTTCAATTTTTTTTTTTTAGCTCAGATCCTCCACGAGAAGACTCAAATGCCACTAATTTTCAGAGTATAGATGACATAAGACAAGTCAAAAATGCGCCGAAGTGTTTTCTGTACAGCCGCTACAGTGTATAATCAAGGCCACCGAAAATAGATCTATCTTTCGGTGGTCTCGGTATATTGCTGTATGAGCCGCGGTCCGTGAAACTTTAACCACGGCCCGGTGGTGGCCTGTGCTATGTCGTTGCCAGACACACAATTATGGCTAACTTTAACCTTAAATAAAATAAAATAACTACTGAGGCTAGAGGGCTGCAATTTGGTATGTTTGATGAATGGAAGGTGGAAGATCAACATACCAATTTGCAGCCCTCTAACCTCAGTAGTTTTTAAGATCTGAGGGCGGACAGAAAAAGTGCGAACGGACAGACAAAGCCGGCACAATAGTTTTCTTTTACAGAAAACTAAAAAAAACAATCATTCTTCCTTTATGTCCGGAATGAAACCGTATCTTTCAAACCCTCAATTCTACGACTATCTAAGCCCACAAAGGTTTGAATGAGTCCTTTCGACGCTTGAAAAAAAGGAATAACAGTAATAATATCGACGGTATTATCATGACAACTATCATTATCATTTGCAGAGGTGATAGTAGTAGTACTGTAGTAGTAATGATAGCATTAGTGTCTGAAATGTGTACACCTTTATTTTGTTCCCTGTAGATTCGAGTTTCGCGCTGTTCCAATAAAAACCTATGAACCGTTTTGAAAATATACCTATCCCCAGTGAATGGTTCTAGGATAGTATCCGTATCGCTGCTGATTTCAACTCCAGCAGTTTCAAAATACGAGAAACGTAACAGTGTCTAATATTGAAACGTCCTCGAAGTTGATTTGGTTTTATGAAGTTCAAGCTGTCAACCCAAGTTCTCAGGGTTCTTATTCGGTTTCCTTAATTACTCATCATATTTTATTCCAGCTCATTTTTCATTAATTTCATTACTAAATGGTAGATATTCTCTGAATGTAAGTCCAATTCTCGCACTAATCCAGAATTACTACTTTCTGCAAAGCACTGATGACGAAACGTCAGGAGGAAATTGCTGACCGGAATGGAATTTGGAGTAAACTCTGTCTTCAAGTAAGGAGAAAAAATCTGAAGTGTACTGAAATAGTGTCGAAGAGTCAGTGAACATTAAATGGCCTCCCAGACCACATCAACAAAGTAAGAAAACAATGATGGCACCAAACACATTACAAGCCACAGTATTTGCAATTCGAAGCTAAAATACTTGCAGTTTTTTTAAGAGAGACTCCGCATCTTTACGGAGCTCAAAAAATTCTGGAATTTGCCCCTGCGATTCAGTTGTCTAATCAAACATTTCCCTCACTCATTTTTTTTTTTCTGGTTCTGGTAGAAGACACCACTCTGTACCTAAGGTGTAAAACTGATAAACACTCAGGAGCAATATCTTTCAAGGTTTGAAATAAACCTTTCTGTCGCTGAAACACTTTATATCCAGTCTAGAAATCTCAAATCTTGATACTTAGCGGCCAGTGGCTAAAGGGCTGTGAGTGATAGGCACATCAATAACTGTAATAGTGATAATCATAAAAACAGTAGCTTTAAAACACTATGTCTGAATGATTCGTTGGACAATGAATGGAACGCGGCAATATCAAAGTCTCACATCGATTCGCTGTGAACTTTACCCAGATCCAAAATATAAAATTTATACAAACAAGAGATTGAATAGAATAGCATAGAGAATTTAGGCCAGAGGCTAAACGCTAGGACCTATGAGGTCATTCAGCGCTGAAACGGAAATTGACGGTAAAGAGGTTTGGAAGGTGTAACAGGAGGAAAACCTCGCAGTTGCACTGTGGCTCAATTGTTAGGAGAGGGTGGAAAATAAGATGGAAGAAAGATAATACGAAGGGAGGTACAGTAAAAGAAACGAAAGGGGTTGCAGCTAGGGGCCTAAGGAAGGGACGCTGCAAAAGAAACTTAAGTAACGCCTACAGTGCACCGCATGAGGTGCACTGACGGCACTGACCCCCTACGGGCAATAATACTGATACATAACAAAACGTAATCAAAATCTGCTCCGGAAGCAAATCGACAGCTAGATGATTTTACAATTGCCAACGATAAAACACCTTACATGAAATTCCAGTCCTCTCGCCTCCAGAGCTAAAATCCTACTAATATTAACAGCGACGGGCAAACAACAACAGCTACAACAACAACACAACAACAAGAGACAACAACGAAACTCCCAAAACAAACTTGAGGAACAGAATGACGCTGCCGAGTAAGGTGTTAGCAGTTAATAATTCTGAACTGAAGCCTCTCTCTCTCTCTCTCTCTCTCTCTCTCTCTCTCTCTCTCTCTCTCTCTCTCTCTCTCTCTCTCTCTCCCGGACCTTTTCAAGTTTCGAAATATTCAGCGGACGTTTGAATTTACAATCTTTGATGCAATATCGAAAGATCCTTTTTTTTTTTAGGTATAAGTCAATCATTTTCTTCAATAGTTCCACGAAAAAAAATCAGTCATTACTTGACAGAATTCCCTACTACTGTATATTCTACAATAAAACGTTAAAGTAATTATTTTTAAAAATATTTCCTGTTACTGTGCAGTTTGAGGTAAATCGTGTATAGTTCTGGGCCTTTTCCAGTGTAAACTCGAGACCCTACATACCTACTAATATTGTTTGCTAAATTCTCAAGGCTTCTCTTACAAAAATATTTTTTAAAAACTACGGTAAGAAGCGCAGATATTCTGTATCAATTCAAAAAGCATTTTTACGCTTTTAACTATTCAAGAACATTTTCTACACACCAAATGAAAGATTCAAATCTATCCTGTCGATAATTCTAGCAATATTTTGCTATTTTCAGTCATTTTCACTTGACAAAATTCAAATACTCACTGAACATGACAAACAACATTAAAGGCAGTAGCTAAAAGATTCACAAGAAATGTTTCCCAATTTTTAGCAAGGAAATTATTGTAATAACGCAGAGATTCCAATACAAAAATCACAATTTGTAAAACTTTCTTTCCGGTACTATTACTTTGTTTCTTTAAGGAAATGATGAAAAACAGCTCCGTTTGTTTATTTGTGAGTAGAGCCTCACGTTAATGCCATTTGACATTGCCCCTTACTTTTGGTTCCTGTGTGTGTCCTGCAATTAGCTTCTGACAGTCTGGGAATGAGGCGAGACATGCTGTTGGAATGTTGATGTTTTGGCCACTTGGTTCGTTCATACTAGTAATACTATTGCTACTACTGCTAATGATAATAATAATAATAATAATAATAATAATAATAATAATAATAATAATAATAATAATAATAATTCTTGCTCATCTACTCTGATGTCCCATGGTCATTGATGTCGCAATACCATGAGTAGGTGAGAAAGAAAGAGAAAAAAATGATAGGTATCAAGACCTGAAAATCGAAATAAGAAGGATATGGGATATGCCATTGGAAATTGTACCCATAATCATAGGAACACTAGGCGCGATCCCAAGATCCCTGAAAAGGAATCTGGAAAATCTAGAAGCCGAAGTAGCTCCAGGATTCATGCAGAAGAGTATGCTACTAGAAACAGCGCACATAGTGAGAAAAGTGATGGACTTCTAAGGAGGCAGGATGCAACCCGGAACCGCACCTCCCCCCCACACTATAAAAGCCAGTCAGTAGGATGATGATTGACAAACAATAATAATAATAATAATAATAATAATAATAATAATAATAATAATAATAATAATAATAACTGAGGAAGGTGGAAACTTGCAAGATAAAAGAAAGGGCTATGAACTGACTGCCAAGAAGCTAATGTTTCCAGATGAAATTGGGTTTAGTTCCAACCCTCTTCATAGGACGAGGATGCAAATCTTGTTGTTTCAGAGGAGTTTCTCTAGAGAGAAAATGCAGGAATTGTAGATTCAAGAACCGAAGTGAATAATTGTCGTTTGGCGTGAACGGATAAAAAAAAAAAAAAAGAGAGAACGCTTTTGAAAGTAGCTGTCTGTGACACATCTGTGGAATGAGATTCTTAACTGTGAGAAACGGGAAGACAAGACTGTGAGGTCAAAAATGAGATGGCTTGTCATGCGGATCAAAAATAACAAGAAGACGAAAAGCTACAAGTTACAAAAAAGCTACTAGTTACAAAAATATTAAAACTAATAGTGGGCACCTAATGCCAAGGAATAGCCAGTGTTCAGGACGCAGGTACATGTTATAGAGTATGCAAATCAGTGACGTCTGCAGATGAGTCTCTGGTAATGTGTGGGCATTGGTTGTAAGACCATGTTAATGTTTATTATAGAGATTTAGTAAATGATTTGATGGTTGGTTGATTTCTATTTTAATTTATCATTTTTTTTATTTGCCCAGACTCAGGAGGATGTCTTATTCGTTAAAAAAAATAGAAGTCACAAAAAAAAAAAATAGTAGTCAAAAAAAAAAGACAGGAGTCAAAACAGAAAAAAAATCAGGAGCCAAAAAAAGATAGGAGACAAAAGAGAAAAAAGATAGGAATCAAAAAGAGAAAAAGATAGGAATCAAAAAGAAAAAAAAGATAGGAATCAAAACATAAAAAAGATAGGAGTCAAAAAACAAATAAGACAGGAGTCAAAAAAGAAAAAAAATATAAAAGAAAAAAACGAAAAAGCAAGGAAAATAGAGTCAAAAAAGAAACAAGATAGGAGTCAAAAAAGAAAAATCTACTACAGGAATAACGATTTCGACCCAAGATTTCACGGTCATGTTGGTGACTGACACAAAGCAAGGATTTCACTATTATTTCGGTGATTGACACAAAGCAAAGACTTCACTATTATGTTGGTGACTGAGCAAGGACTTCACTACAAAGCAAGGACTTCACTATTTGTTGTTGGTGACACACACAAAACATAGGACTTCACAAGGACTTCACTATTAAGTTGGTGACTGACACAAAGCAAGGACTTCACTATTATTTCGGTGACTGACACAAAGCAAGGACTTCACTATTATGTTGGTGACTGACACAAAGCATGGACTTCACTATTGTGTTGGTGACTGACACAAAGCAAGGACTTCACTATTATATTGGTGACTGACACAAAGCAAGGACTTCACTATTGTGTTGGTGACTGACACAAAACAAGGACTTCACTATTATGTTGGTAACTGACAAAAAGCAAGGATTTTATTACTATGTTGGTGACTGACACAAAGCAAGGACTTCACTATTATGTTGGTGACTGACACAAAGCAAGGACTTCACTATTATGTTGGTGACTGGCACAAAGCAAGGACTTCACTATGTTGGTGACTGACACAAAGCAAGGACTTCAAATATTATGTTAGTGATTTCACTATTATGTTGGTGACTGACAAAAAGCAAGGTTTTTATTACTATGTTGGAGACTGGCACCAAGCAAGGACTTCATTATCATTAAGATGACTGGCACAAAACAAAGACTTTCACTATTATGTTGGTGACTGACAAAAGCAAGGTTTTTACTATTATGTTGGTGAGACTGACACAAAGCAAGGACTTCACTATCATGAAGGTGACTAACACAAAGCAAGGACTTCACTATTATGTTGGTGACTGACACAAAGCAAGGACTTCACTATCATGAAGGTGACTAGCACAAAGCAAGGACTTCACAATTATGTTGGTGACTGACACAAAGCAAGGACTTCACTATTATGTTGGTGACTGACACAAAGCAAGGGCTTCACTATTGTGTTGGTGACTGACACAAAGCAAGGACTCTACTGTTATGCTGGTGACTGGCACAAAGCAAGGACTTCATTATTATGTTAGTGAATGGCACAAAGCAAGGATTTCACTATTATCTTGGTGACCGACACAAAGCAAGGACTTCACTATTGTCCTGGTGACTGCCCACAAAGCGCACAAACCAAGGACTTCACTATTTCGCTCAGAAAAATACAAAAGGAGGAACATAACTCTCATAACAGCCACAAAACAAGACACCGGGTCCAAAAACTCTTTCAGGACTCTACTTACCGGCAGGACTCTTGTTGAGACAGTTGCAGCAGGAGAGGACTCGAGGCCTCCTGCGTCTCTCCTGGGTCATGATGCTGCCCTGGATCTGACTCGAAACGACCTGGCGAGTCACCTCGGCCGGGCCCACCACCACCATCACAAAGTTACAGCGGCACCGCGGGGCATTTTTGCACAGAGAACGAGCGAGTGGGAGGAACGAGAAATCGCTGGGAGGTCTGTGGGTGTACACGAGATGCTCGCTTCTATGTCACCAATAAGAACTGAAGAGCGTTGGAGGAACGGCACAAGTGTTGGCGGATCATAATCATCTATGTAATTCGACTAATTAATGTCATTTATTGATCTGAAGTTACTGAGACTTAAATAATAAGGTTTGGGCATCTCTTCTCGCAATCATCTCGCGCGATCATTTCGGGGAAAAGTTGAATGACGCTTACTTCCTATAAGTAGTTTTAAAAAAAATTATTCATTTTTCAGGTGGTTGAATTTGGCAAAAAATAAATGAAATAAAAGAATCTTTTATCAAATGACCTATAAAATCATAATGATATTAATAACGAGCATTAATGGGTAGTTAGAATACATTCACGTGATGCAAGCAATTTCTTTTTTCGTTCACTGTTGAAAATAAAAAAAATATTTCAAGGAAGAATTTAAAACAACATACACTTATTTAGAACTGAAAGGAAGATTATATAATATACTCAGGGTTTAAAGAAAAATACACTAGAATTGCGATGAAGGAAAAGTATTCCATTCATTTTTCACTCGATAATTCTACCGACAACGGTAAAAGAGACCAACGTAAGAGGGGGCCAGGGTAATTTACGTAAAATGTCAATAATTATTCAATAATTCTGTGGTTCATCCACTCGATTATCTAACAAATACAAATTATTAAACCGGGACACAAAAAAATAGCTTAGTCAGCAAACACCGCGTTCAGTACAATGCACAATTGTAACCTCATTCAAATAATATAATTTACACATGAACGACTTCACTAATTTGCTTTCAAATATTTTTACAACTTTTGGCTTTACTCGGCCGGATCATCAAAGATAATTATTGAACACTTTCTTTAATATTTAATTCTCCATACAAGATTTTTCGAAATCATATTAATTATGGAGCCCGTAACGGCGTACGCTGGTTAAATTATATATTGAACAAAAGAGACACGCGCAGGCGATGTAAACACGATATTTCTGTTTCTCTACAAACTTCCACTGATTTCTTTTTTTCTGCTCTTTCCTTAGTTTCTGCTAAGTCCAGTCAGTTTAAACACTCCGCAATAGTTTCCCGCGTACCTGAAAAGATAAGAGAAAGGTATTTTAATTATAAGTATCTCCAGAACAGTCACAATGTAAAAACTTTCATAAATTTTTATATATTTGTCAGTCTTCACATCCATATATATATATATATATATATATATATATATATATATATATATATATATATATATATATATATATATATATATATGACATGAAACCTGACATGCTTATATCATACAAGGAACCGACACGATAAATCTGACATCAAATTGAGAGAGAGAGAGAGAGAGAGAGAGAGAGAGAGAGAGAGAGAGAGAGAGAGAATTAGGAAAAATACTAAAGGCGTAAGACAATAATAATAATAATAATAATAATAATAATAATAATAATAATAATAATATCACAAGTCTGTATTTATGACGGCAGGACTGACACTGCGCACTTACACAAACCAAGACTAGTGTGACGCCCTAGTTGTTCTGACATTGTTATACATTACCCATTAATTTGTTTAACGACCTCACAGACAGCTTTCCAGTTATTCAAAGGACATAATCAACGTAAACCTTACTTTGCCCACAATGCAGCTGAACTGGGATCCTGCTGACGTACGTACCAGCCATTCAAGCGTCAACAGAAGTTTTACAGTGACGAAATGTTTACAGAACGTTTTCAGTCCAAACCTGATGAAACGAACAACCCTTGTGGGAAGACTCCCAAACGTAAACTCTTGCTTGCGTTTGAACGGCTGGGGTTCAGCTTAGCTGCTTATGGTTAAAGTAAGATTCAAGTTTATTGGGGCCTTTGAATAACTGAAAAGCTATCAGTGAGACGTGTTGCTAAGTAAATTAATAGATGATATATAACACCGTCTGAACAATTAACTTTTTGCACTGAGGCTGATGGTTAGATATGCTGTCCAGGTATAATCAATGTCATCAGTTAGAAATCCAGAGAGGAACAGGTCTGCTAAAGCGGTGACGCAATGTTTACAAAACTCATTCAGGTGTCCTAGGAATAGAAATGGGAATGTAGAATTTACGCCAAAGGCCAAGATCCGGAACCTATGAGGTCATGCTGCGCTGAAACGGAAATTGACAGTAAGAGGGTCTGAAAGGCGTAACAGGAAGAAAACCTTACGGTTGCACTATGAGACATTTGTTAGAGAGGGTGGAAAGTGAGATGGAAGGAAGTCAGTGGGGAACGGAGGTCTAGTAAAAGGAATGAAAGAGGTTGAAGCTAGGGGTCGAAGGGGCGCTGCAAAGAACCTTAAGTAATGTCTACAGTGCACCACGTGTGGTGCACAAACGGCACTACCCCACTACGGAGCTTATCTAGTCCTGTCTGATATGAAAGGAGAAAAACAAGAAAGTTGGCCTTACTCTTCCCTCATCTTAAAACACCGCGGATGTCCATGAATAATTCCCCATCTAATCTTATGCAATATCAAAGATTCAAATTAATCTTCCAAATCACGCATTGTAATACCACTTCTCCCAGCCCTGAGAGAGAGAGAGAGAGAGAGAGAGAGAGAGAGAGAGAGAGAGAGAGAGAGAGAGAGAGAGAGAACCGCCTTTAATGGGTAAAAACCATAAGGTCAAGAAATACCAAACAAAGGGAGAATTGAAGCACCATTTTGCTTCCAACAATATCCACAGACGAAAAGGAAAACAAACAAGTGAAAATGCGCCCAAGTTTCTTCGGCGCAATCGAGTTTTCTGTACAGCGTATAATCAAGGCCA
>NC_089765.1:10773375-10783375 GCF_040412425.1 Macrobrachium rosenbergii | reverse complement strand
GTCGGGGATGACAGGCCAATCATGCCATCAACTGGAAGGGTGTTGAAATCTGGTTGATCCTGAGAATATGCCTTGCAAAAGTGCTCGTAATCCTGATAATCCTTTTTATTCAGATCCTCATGGATTATAATATCCAGCACATACAACTAGACATACTGTGAATGTCTTGCACCCCCAGTTTTCAACAATGTTCATTCCAGTTGTCACCAGATAATGGAATGATTTCCATAGTCGTACAGTGAGTCGTTGGTGCTTCAGAGGTTCCATCCGGGTGCAAGTGCTTTTGGTTGCGCAGACTTACATGAGTCACATTCTTTTTTTTTTTACCTCATTGTTGTTTTTCTGTTATCACTATACCCCTTTATTTCTTTTCTTTGCACGGGGTTGCTTTTCCTATCACACCCCTGCGACTTGTAGCATTCAGCTTTCGCAACCGGGGATGATCTTGGTTGGACATAATAATAATAAATTATTAATAATAATAATTATTAATAATATAATAATAATAAATAATAATAATAATAATAATAATAATAATAATAATAATAATAATAATAATAATAATAATAATATACTGAAAAACTTGATTTTAGAGTCACTTGTTTGAATAATTCTAGATACATTCTTACAATGAGAAGGCTGAATCTATAAAATGCATTTATTGGTTTCATTGTTATGGTTTCATTTTGTTTACGATGTTACAAATGCTAATACGTCTCTAGGACTGAGCGTGTAAGATAGGACGCAAATGAGAGTTTAAATCTGTGCCATATCAAAAAACCATTATTAAAGCATATATCTAAAATGGGTACAAGTTGAAATTCACCCTATTCTCTCCATTTACACTTGTAGATGCAGGCAATCCAGGAAATCTACTCTTTTTTCTTCCCAACAGCCTTATGATTTTGCCCTAACTGGTTATAAAATGTATGTACATTGGACACTCGCCTAATTGCGGTTCCGGATTCGCGGTTTCACTTATTCGCGGATTTCTCTGTGGAACATATATACCCATTATTCGCGGAAAACTCGCGTATTCGCTGTACTTCTCATAGAGAAATATTCACAAATTACTGTATCTTCATACCACTTTCATGAGTAACTGCACTTTTTGTGATAAAACTATTGAAATATTCAGATATAAGAATTTTTAGAGGGATTTTTGGTGTTTTGAACTATCAAAATAGGCAGTAATAAGCATTTTTAGAGGGGGTTTCAAGTAATCGTGGATCTTAGTTATTCGCAAGGGATTATGGTATGCATCCCCCGCGAATACCGGGGGTCCACTGTATTTGTTTCATAATTATTATTTTATATTGTTTAGGATGTTACCAGCAGCAAAAACGGATATTTCATCGCCAAAAAGAGTTCAAGTTAAAATTCACCATATTCTCTCTGTCTCCACTTCTATGGTCAGGAATTCTACTTTTTTATTTCTTCCCAATATCCTTATGATCTTACCCTAACTGGCAGTTATATCGCCAGCTCAAGAAAAAACCACTTACAAAATGAAAATTCTATTTTTTCCTTTTTTTATGGAACCGGGCCAGACTTGGATCCTGTCCACCAAGTGTCTCAAGTCTCTCTCTCTCTCTCTCTCTCTCTCTCTCTCTCTCTCTCTCTCTCTCTCTCTCTCTCTCTCTCTCCACCGTAAACAAGAGCAGAAAGGATGCATTGCCCTACCACAGAGGACTGGCGTCTCACCGCCTAAGATGGTCTACCCTCGCATATATAAAAAACAATCGGGTCTGCCTACTTATTCACAAAGATGGTTTATGCTCGCAGATAGAAACTCATTCCGATCTGCCTACCTATTTTCAAAGATGGTTTGCCCTCGAAAGCACAAACTCAATCGGATTTGACTACTTATTTACAAAGATGGTTTATCCTCACAAGTATAAACTTAATTGGATTTTTTCCTTGCAAATATGAAAATAACCGGATATGGCTACCTATTTACCAAGATTGTTTGTCCTTGCAAATATAAACTCAATCGGATCAGCCTATTTATTTATACAGATGGTTTACCCACGCAAACATGAACCCAACCAGATCAGACTACTTATTTACAAAGATGGTTTATCACAAAAATATAATAAAACTCAATCTGATATGACTACCTATTTACAAAGATGGTTTATCCTCGCAACTATAAACTCAATCTGATAAGACTGCCTATTTACAAAGATGGTTTATCCTTACAAATATAAACCCAACCTGATCTGCCTACTTATTTTTACAAAGATGGTTCATCCTCGCAGATGTATGCCGATTCTTTAAAATACAGGAAAACGTACGTAGACTTTTGAAAATCCCCTCCTGATCCTAATTTGATCTCAGTGGATACGATACTCAAGAAGTGTTTTCCACGCTTGCAACAGCACATGAATGACAAAATTATTTAGGGGAAATCGCACCGACAAAGTAAAGCACTTTATGACAGAGTTAGTATTATCATTCATTGTTTATCTTTTGCGTTATTCTCTCACTAAAGACTAAAAAAAGTTCATCATGTTAAACAAAAATTCAGCTACTCGATATGTTTCATGCCTTTAAACAAATGAAAGCAAATTCAAATTCCGTGTTCAACGAATGAGGCTATTGGCTTAAAGAAAATCACGAGCCTAAGGAAGAATTCTACAAGCGAGGTTAGCTTAGTGGGGCATAGATAGATTGATAGATAGATAGACAGAAGTTTATTGACCACAACAACCTACCAAAATTACAAGCTCTTGAATATGGTCCAACAAAAGTACATCAAAATGGACATGTAAATCTTTAGAATTAAAAAAAAACACAACTAGAACATTTGAAACCATGTGAAGACAATGTCAGATCTTGAATAAATAGAAGGAGTTTATACAATAGGACTTGAGGTCCTTAAGCTGCAATAACACGGCAATGCCATTCTATGATTCACTAGTATGGATAGAATAGAATATAGAATTTAGGCCAAAGGCCAAGCGCTGACACCTATGAGGTCATGCAGTGCTGAAACGGAAAGTGACAGTGAAAATGTTTGAAAGTTGTGACAGAAGGAAAACCTCGCAGTTGTACTGTGAGTCAGTTGTTAGGAGAGAGTGGAAAGTAAGATGGAAGAAAGAGAATATGAGCTAACATGCAGTAAAAGGAATGAGAGGGGTTGCAGCTAGGGGCCTCAGGAAGGGACGCTGCAAAGAACCTCAAGCAATGCCTACAGTGCACTGCGTGAGGCGCACTGCCGGCACTACCCCACCTACGGGGATTATTCGCTGGTACGATGCACAAGGATCACGAATTGAAAAAAAATTAAAAACAAAAAGACGTTTTAATCCCATATTAAGCAAAGCAAGTGGTTCTACTTCCGCATATGAGAAACCTAACGGTTCTAAAAAATCCACGCTTCCCCCCGCCCCCACCCCCCAGAACCGGGTGAGAAATTAATTGCTACATTTTCCACCAAACCATCGAGACGACCCTTCCATGAGACCGTTTCCACGAAGGAAGCGGAAATGAATTTCTGAAATTAGCCGTTATCTCTCCCCGTTATCGTTTTTTCTTACGTCCACGCTCGTAAACAGGGAAACATTAACTGCAACACAGAATAGAAGAATAGAATATAGGATATAGGGTACAGGCCAAGCGCTGGCACCTAAGAGGCCATTCAGTGCTGAAAAGGAAATTGAGAGAAGAAAGGTTTGAAAGGTGTAACGGGAGGACAACCTCGCAGTTGCACTGTTGGGAGAGGGTGGAAAGTAAGATGGAAGAAAAGGAATACGAACGGAGATACAGTTAAAGGAATGAAAGGGGTTGGAGCTAAGGGTCGAAGGGACACTGCAAAGAACCTCAAGTAATGCCTATAGTGCACCGCGTGAGGTGCACTGACGGCACTAACCCCCTACGGGGTTAACTGCAATATGTAACAAGTAAAAAATGCGCCTTCGGCGCAATCGAGTTTTCTGTACACCTTAGAATCAAGGCCACCGGTGGTCTCGGTATAATTCTATATGAGCCGCGGCCCATGAAACTTTAACCACGGCCCGGTGGGGCCTGTCCTATATCGTCGCCAGACTCACGATTATGGCTAACTTTAACCTTAAATAAAATCAAAACTACTGAGGCTAGAGGGCTGCAATTTGGTATGATTGATGATTGGAGTGTGGACGATCAACATACCAATTTGCGGCCCTCTAGCCTCAGCAGTTTTTAAGATCTGAGGGCGGACAGAAAAAGCAGAGACGGAGAGGCAAAGCCGGCACAATAGTTTTCTTTTACAGAAAACTAAAAACACGGAAAAACTACAAAGCGCGGGGTCACACTGACAAACGCGACACATCATACATAAAACAGTTTTCTTTTCCAAGAGAGAAACGAAAACATTTTCCCACTTTCCCCACGTTTTTCAGGTCGTCATAAATTGGAGAGATGAAAAAAGATGCCTACTTGAGTGCGGACAACCGTTACCGTAAATACCATAAACACGGAGGGGAGGAAGGTCGAGGAACATAATAGCCAGGCTATTAACTCATATATATATATATATATATATAGAAATATTCTGCAAAGCAAAAGGTAGAAAGTTCTTGCTATATTCCAGAGACAAGCTGTCTCCCTCTACGGACAGTATATGAATACTTTCCAGCAGAGGAGACATTTTGGTCTCTGAAATATATAACAACAACTTTCCACCTTTTACTGTTCTTATTGCTCCTTCTACTATATATATATATATATATATATATATATATATATATATATATATATATATATATATATATATATATATAGTTGTGGTATTATATGCATTGGTTGAAATGTTCTAACATGAACTCACTCAATATAAGTCCAAAATAATATAAAAAATTCATATTTATGTAAAACATAAAGAAATATAAACATTAATGCCATATTTAAAACATGTCTTTTCATTTGTTTAAAGGAGGTAAACTTTAAAACATGTCCTTTTAGTTTTCTGTAGAGGAAAATTCGACTGCGCCGAAGAAACTTCTGCGCAGTTTTTGCTTGTTTTTATTTTTAAACAAGGTAAAGCGATAGCAACTGATCTGAAATGTTCTAACTCTTCCAATATAAAAAAATTCTTATAAGACCATTTATAGTTTTAGAACACTCCCAAACTGTAGTTTCCAGACTCCACAGGACATGTATTCTAAAATTAAATTCTTTTATATGGCCGCTAACGGCTAGTGCACCAGATGGGTTGATTCTTGTACATGGGCGCTAACGGCTAGTGCGTGAGACACATTTGAGAACTGGCATCTGTCAGATTGAAGTCTGTCGGAACAGAGATCGACTGATTAAGGGTTACTAAAACTGGCGTCTCGACATCTACAGAAAACCATGGGGAAACAGTTCTTACAGAAAACAGCTGGAATGACGATCTGAAGAGACCTGATTCCCGTGTAGCCCGAGATGGCATAAGGCCAGCTAGATCTAGAGAAACAACTGGTCTGAGTTGTTCTCCTGAAACACCAGAATGGTGGAAATACTGAACACTCAGTGACAGGTCTTTAAAACTAAAATCCACGGCTGAAATGGAATAGAATAGAATAGAATAGAATAGAATAGAATAGAATATAGAATTTAGGCCAAAGGCCAAACCCTGTGACCTATGAGGTCACTCAGCGCTGAAACGGAAATTGAAAGCAAAAAGGTTTGAAAGGTGTAACTAAAGGAAAGCCTCGCAGCTGCACTATGAATCAATGGGTAAGAGAGTGTGGAAAGTCAGATGGAAGAAAGAGAATATGAAAGGAGGTACAGTTAAAGGAATGAAAGGGGTTACGTAATGCCAACAGTGATAATTAAGTTACTAGTGAAACTGTCTCTGCTTTTAGATGAATCAAAACAAAACTATTTATAAACGAACAAGACACGTACCAAACGGTAAAAAAAAACACACACACAGTGAAGCCTTCCTTTTGAGAGATATACAGAAAAAACTCTGCCCTCAAATAGCTCCACGTTTCTTCCAATATCCAAACAAAACAAGGGTGACGTAGCTACACTTCCAAGACGCATTGCCACATTACCCGGGAGACGGGGAACAACACAAGCGGTCAGACATCGATTAAGGAATAAGTACCGTTATACGAGGCCAAGGACATTACAGCCTAATGCTCAAGTATTTGGATCCAATTTCCTCTCTCGAGAATAACCACACCGGAGAGAAAGAGAATCTTTGCCAGAAGACATGACATTAAATGTCCTCCATTAATTGGTAAAAAGTACCAAATTCTATTCATTTTGCACGAAATTCTTATTACGTTTACTGGAGTATAAATGGCTTCAGTTTTTCCGGATATTCGGTGCAATTTCGTTCTCTACAAAATGAGCGAACTTTCCTCCTCAAATCCCAGGGGTCAAACACATGTTACATACGTACATAAAATTTAGGCCAAAAGCCAGGCGCTGGGACCTACGAGATCATTCAGCGCTGAAATAGAAATCGAGAGTATAAGGTTTGAGAAGTGTGACAGAAGGAAAACCTCGCAGCTTCCCTATGGATCAACTGTTAGAAGAATATGAACGGAGGTACAGTAAAAGGAATGGAAGGGGGTTGGAGCTAGGGGTCGAAGGGAGGACACTGCAAAGAACCTCAAGTAATGCCAACAGTGAACACAAGATAAAATCTGTCTTCATCCTGCCTGTCTCTATGCGGGATACATCACGCAAAGACAGTTTCTTTTATTCAATATGGCGTCTTGGAATGACAAATCGAAGAAAGACGCCATTCCACTCACTTTCTTCGATGCATACCATCAACACTAAATACTCTTGCAGGTAACTGAAATTTCAGTGACAATTTTGTTACTTCAAAAGTATTATTATTATTATTATTATTATTATTATTATTATTATTATTATTATTATTATTATTATTATTATTTATTTTTTTCACTTTTCGTATCTAGCATTCTTAACCCGATGATTTCTGTGACTACCTAAGGTCCCCAGCTGGAAATTAATTGTATGCAATATGTTTTTTAATTGTTATCATTTTTAACATTTCTACCATCATACTCAATATTATTAATGTCCTTATCATTATTATGAATACTGTTTTTGTTATTACCTCAATAACTATGTAGATATAGGCGATTATCATTCATATCATTTCATCTCTTGAATCTAGACTGTGTGTTATGGTGTCGTCTCTACTTTGCATATTCCATGTATATAGCCCTGAGTTGAAATAAAGGATTTCATTATTATGATTATCATATTATCACTCTGCCCAACCACCACTTATCATAATTTTCGATGGCCGTATTCGTTGCGACGTCGTTTTACAAAACCAAATCCAACAAACTTCGAAGTAGGATTTTATCAAAATGAAACACCGGTTTCTGCGTAACATCGACATCTCGGAAGGACTTTCGTTGAATCATACATTTCAGAATAGCTTCCCAATGTGACCACTTACTTTGAACAATCAGTAATCTATTTATTCACTAATACTTCATTTATTCTTTAAGTATCTTTCGGTTTCTACTCTTCATTGGATTTTGAAAACATATTTGTTCCAGTCCTCCTTGTTCTTACACTATATCTCAAGTTTCTAGACCCTTTTCTGAAAAGAGAACTTTTGTGCCGGCTTTGTCTGTCAGTCCGCACTTTTTTCTGTCCCCCCTCTGATCTTAAAAACTACTGAGGCAAGAGGGCTGCAAATTAGCATGTTGATCAGCCACCTTACAATCATCAATCATACCAAATTGCAGCCCTCTAGCCTCAGTAGTTTTTATTTTACTTAAGGCTAAAGTTAGCCATAATCGTGCTTCTGGCAACGCATCAACGCAGGCCATTACGGCCGGCTGAGAGTTTCGCGGGCCGCGGCATTATAACGAGACCACCTAAAGATAGAGCTGTTTTCGGTGGCCTTGATTATGCGCTGTATAGAAACTCGATTGCTCCGAAGAATCTTTTCGTTTTTATTGGCTTTCATAAGATTTCACCGATGGTGATACTTTCCGTCATAATAAGTATAACAATGGTATGTAGCTAGCTGCCTTTTTTGTATTAGGAGTTACATAATCACTCTGCTTACAAGAGAGAACTTTGCAGTTTTGTTTCGTTCATTTTAAGCTAAATATTAACGTTTCCTTCATGTCCTAGGCTTTCTGTGTATGAAACAGATAAATCTCTATCATTATTATTATCATTATTACTAAATCTTCAGATATTCACGAACAAATAACCAAGGACATACATACATACACATTCCAATAAACGGGGCCAAAGAGAAAGAGATTCCTTAAAAGAGACTCATTCTCTCAACCAGGCTTCACAATCACCATCGTCTCAGTCGAGGTCTATTGAAGGGAGGGGGCGAAGAACCTCTTTCTTCCACTTCTCGCTTCAACCTTACCTTTGTTTCCTAGTCTCTCGTCTCCACTGAAAGGTTATGGAGAGGACATCCGATGTCGACCTTCGTGGTGCTTGCGTAATTATGCGTGGGCGTGAAAACGGTGACTGAGTGGGCTTATATGCATATTCGTGTCTATTTGTTTAATCAGAGGACAAACATACATACTCACACAACAATACTTAGCAAATTGACGGGCTTTATAGAACTATTTATAATTCGGTACTTAGCAGGGAATGGCCATTATTTATAAAGACATTTGGGACAAGGGTTTTCCAGGCAGTTATTCCTCTATATATTCATGTCTACTATTTGTTTAATTAATCAGAAGACAAACATACATACTCACACAACAATACCCAGCAAACTGAAAGCTTCATATAACTATTCATATTTCGTTACTTAGCAGAGAATGGCCATTATTTATAGACATTTGGGACAATGTTTTTCCAGGTACTGCATTATCTAAAAAAAAAAAAAAGCCTATGAAGTGCGCAGCTTTGACTTCATCTACTTTAGCTATTAATGAGGTGTCCTCACCTATTTCCAATGACATTCTCCCCCGCCCCCCCTTTTGTGGGCGATCCTCCCAAAATCATTTGCTGGACAATTTGTGGATGACGGGAATGTTACCAATTCCAGTGACGCAGAGCGTTTTGCAGGCTCTCGCTTTTTCTTAAAACATGCAAATCGATCATTTTTTTAAACGGTTGTACAAGGGATGCGCTTGACGCAGTGTAGAAAAATACAAACAGACTTTTGTTGGGCTGATGCAAATGCAGGTGTGAGTAGTAATGAACGGGTAATAAATTAGCAAGTAAAGGCTATGAATTAGGTTAACAGTCTTTACTTCCGATTATATATCAACTTACGTATAATGATTTCAAGCCAGGAATGAGAGGTAATGTTCAAGATGGAAGAGATTACGAGGATCATATCTCGTTGGCAATCAAGCAAAACGATCGAATGTAGAATGGAATGGAAGATAGAATTTAGGCCAAAAGCCAAGCGCTAGGACCTATAAGGTCATTCAGCGCTGAAAGGGGAAATCAGAGTAGAAAGGTTCGATAGGTTTAACAGGAGGAAAACCTCAAAGCAGTTGCACTATGAAACAATTGTTAGGAGAGGGGTGGAAAGAAAGATATAAGAAAGGTAATATGAACGGAGGTACAGTAAAAGGAATGAAAGGAGTTGCAGCTAGGGGCCTAGCAATAACCCCGTGCGGGGAATCAAATGCGAGACATTCCTCTGCTGTTTACAAACAGACCATACCCGTCTATCGCGGGTTTCTGAACAGAGGGTGAATACCGGCCACTTTCTGATGAATGCCGACTCCCTTTGATACTGAGGCTAGAGGCGAGGATTGGAAATTACATTCTTGCCAATAACCCCAGGGGGCGCTGTGTATCACGCCGGAGGAATTCCAAGATATATCTCAGAAACTGGCCTCCCGATTTTTTTCCTTATAGCTTTACTTTTCTGTAAGAGAAAACTGTTGTGCCGGCTTTGTCTGTCCGTCCGCACTTTTTCTGTCCGCCCTCAGATCTTAAAAACTACTGAGGCTAGAGGGCAAACTTGCAGCCCTCTAGCCTCAGTAGTTTTTATTTTATTTGTAAGGTTAAGGTTAGCCATAATCGTACT
>NC_089765.1:10765875-10768375 GCF_040412425.1 Macrobrachium rosenbergii | reverse complement strand
ATATATATATATATATATATATATATATATATATATAATACAAAAATATATGTGTGTATGTAACTTAATCACGAAAATATGGAACGTGATGAATATATAAATAAAGACAAAATCCACGAAGGAAAGAGAAACAATGGAGTACTGCAAGGCCTTTCGACTTCTTGTCCTTTACTGAGCCCACTTCCCTCGTGGATTTTGTCTTTATATATATATATATATATATATATATATATATATATATATATATATATATATATAGAGACCAGATTTTCCACAACTGCACTATGCAAACTATTCCACATTATATTAGAAGCCGAGATAAAACTCCTAGCAAACTATTAATGAACCAGGTTAATAGAAAACGACACAATGTATGCAGCAGCAACCTGTAAATAATTCATCTTTATAACCATCATCGTTTTTGCTTTAAACCACATTCCCCCAAACCTCATTTCCATACAGGAGAATTTGCTCAACAACCCATCGTATACAGTCCAACTTTCGCCTCCATGGAAACTATTCATGTTTTCAGAAAGTGTTTCTAGATGTCCTCTGAAACTCTATGATTCAAATAATTGTCACCCACTTTCTCTCATCCTATCATAATTCACTACACGCTTCTACAAATCAACCCATTCTATTCTTCCATCATTAATGCTAGAATGTGATGCTCCAATCTCCTATTTGCACTGGCTTTATTAATCTTACCTTTTCTCATACACACTTTCACCACTTTCTGAAGTTCATCTTTACAATCACCAAAGAACACTTTATCATCACCTTTACCCAGTCACTTTGCTCACATATCTGCCTTTTCTGAACTCGTTCATTCCTCCATCAGCAAAAAGGCTAAACATCACAGAGTCATATGAAAACTTTTTCAGAAGTCACTCTATAACACACACACACCCACACACACACACACACACACACACACACACACACGGTAACATCGGGTAGATCCATATTCGAACACAGCATGGCAACAGTCATTTTCACGTCCACCCAATAAAAACTTGATTGTGGATTCAAAACGCAAGCAGAAGACTACTTGTGCAACAAGACCCGCAACAAATAAGTGCACTATTGCTGCGATGATGGCAAGTACCACGACCTACACTGCTACTCTAGAAAGTGTCAGAGAATTGGGTCAGCAATGTGCTCTTTCAAGACGAGGGAGCCCCTGGTATTTGTCGAAAGATGCTGATTGGCATCTTCCCTCCTTGAAGTAGCTTGGAGGCATGGGGTTCGCAAAAAAGGTAAGAAAACAAATATGAGTATGAATATATATATATATATATATATATATATATATATATATATATATATATATATATATATATATGTATATGTATATATATATATATATATAATCATATATTTATATTTATATATATATAAATGTATTCGGGGATATGTAGGTATTTCAGTTATATATTATATCATATATATATATATATATATATATATATATTTATATATAAACGTGTGTGTGTGTGTGTGTATCGTTAGATGTAATCACATTTGTAATCACGTGTGGAACAGAAATAAATGTCTAAACCATTTTCGAGGATCGAACCCAGGTCTTTCAGTTGAAGGCGCGTGACATCAGATTGAAAGACATGAGACAGACTGGACGATAACCATGAAGTGGCGTAATCAGCAAAAATAAATTTATAATAAATAAATAAATGTGTAAATAAATAAATGAAAATAAATCACATTTGTGCGCATGCGAACAGGAATAATTACTAACCCCCTGGAATCCCAAAGGCATTTCGTGCGAGCAATTTTATTTCTTTTTTGTCAAAATGTGTTTTTGCACGTTGTAAATCACGTGACATCAGATTTACAAGTACATGAGACAGACTGGACGATAACCATGAAGTGGCGTAATCGTTTCTTCCCAGCAAAAATAAATAAAATAATAAATAAATAAATAAATAAATAAATAAATGAAAATAAATAAAACCATTCTAGTAAAAATGTTAAAGAGAGCCGACTATAACATTTAATAGAATCGAATACTATACTGGCGTGAACATATCCCCCTTCCCATCTGTTGGAAGGGAATTCCTGAAGGAAAATAACCCCTGGATTGTTGGCAGGAATCGCTGGAGCAGGAATAATAGTCATTGAAATTTCACCAACAAACGGGAATTTTGTTTCAGATAGCAGCCTAGGATTCACGTCCCCCTTCTCATCTGTTGGGAAGGGAATTCCTGAAGGGAAAATAACCCCTGGATCATTGGCAGGAATCGCTGGAGCAGGAATAATAGTTAATGAAATTTCACCAACAACTGGGAATTTTGTTTCAGATAGCAGCCTATTTTGTTTCAGATAGCAGCCCAGGATTCACGTCCCCCTTCTCATCTGTTGGGATGGGATTTCCTGAAGGGAAAATAACCCCCTGGATCATTGGCAGGAATCGCTGGAGCAGGAATAATAGTTAATGAAATTTCACCAACAACTGGGAATTTTGTTTCAGATAGCAGCCTAT
>NC_089765.1:10713375-10760875 GCF_040412425.1 Macrobrachium rosenbergii | reverse complement strand
TACATACACACACACACATATACATATAACCACGGTGCATTCTGGGATATCCACAGCAAAGGAAAAATCCCAAGTGCATTGTTGCAAATGAATTAAGAAATGCAAAAACGCAGCGAAAGTAAGACGGACTGACAACTGCTCTTTCGTAGTCCGATTCTGAATAAAATAAGGATAAGAACAAAGAAAGTAGAAGTGTTGGCTCTAACCACAAAGGAAGAGAAAGTCTTGTTTGCTTCTTAGAAGGAGGAAGAAAGACTACAAGAGTAAGAATAAAATCGGTAATGATTCGCACAATGCACCGGTGTTTCAGTGGAGATGACAAGTATGATTTACATAATCTACAAGCGATGATCCCCTTTGTCAATGGTGGGGAATGGGTGGAATATTGGAATACAGAATTTAGGCTAGAGGCCAAGCGCTGGCACCTTTGAGGTCATTCAGCCCTGAAAGAGAAATTGACAGTAAGAAGATCTGAAAGGTGTAACAGGAGGAAAACCTCGCAGTTGCACTATGAAAGAAATGTTAGCAGAGGGTGGAAAGTAAAATGGAAGAAAGGGAATGTATGTATATGTACATATATATATTTATATATATATATATATATATATATATATATATATATATATATATATATATATATATATATATATATATATAAAAGAAAGAGAATATATATACATAAAATATATAATATATATATATATATATATATATATATATATATATATATATATATATAAACTGTAATTTAAATACCTATCTTGCATTGACCGGCACTATAGACATTGTTCCTGTCTCTACAAAGTCTTGCATCCCGCAGTTGAACACGGCAATCGATAAAATCATCAACGAACAAAAAAAAAAAACTGGAAAAAAACTAAACCTCCGCCAAAACTCTGCATATCAAAACCGACACATCCAATTTAACCCGCAGTTTATTTTTTCCTTCTTCTTCTTCACTAAATCGCAGGGAATCGAAGCTATGGATGTGTGTCCGAGAGATTAAAATGTTTTTTTTTTAAATTGGGAGCTTTCACACACACAAACACACACACACACGCATACACAAACACACAAATGAACACGCATACTAAGCAGAGGCTGCTACCCTAACGACATACATTATGCGAGCAAGTTTAACTTTCAGGTTATGGTCACTTTCGTTTGCGTACCTCGGCTGCTGGACACAGCCTCGGCTGCAGCAGACGTCTTATGCATCTCTCATTAAGGAGGAATCTCATGAATATTTTTCGCTATCACTACGGAACTGGGATCTCCTTTCCCTGGATGTTTTTGTCCTTCTCATTCTCCCTGAGACACACACACACACACACACACACACACAGCACAGTCAAAAGCACTCTTTGCCATTATCTAGTAAAAAGCAAATGGACCTGATTATATTACAAAAGTTAACAAAAACATAATATTTATATATATAAAAAACAAAGGTTCCATTATAACTTCCAAGCTACATTTCCTACAAAAACATTGATACGATAACAAATCTGCTGGGCTGGTAGTATCCTTCATATTTAATTAAAACTACTAACATATAGTAGGGGAGAGAGAGAGAGAGAGAGAGAGAGAGAGAGAGAGAGAGAGAGAGAGAGAGAGAGAGCTGGAAAGTTCACAAATAATATAGTTGGGAAGTTTTCAAACATCAACTGAGAATCCTTTGCATAAATAAAATAAATTTTCTATCATCAATCGTACATTGTAAATAACATATAATGAGAGAGAGAGAGAGAGAGAGAGAGAGAGAGAGAGAGAGAGAGAGAGAGCTGGAAAGTTCTCAAATACTATAGCATGGAAGTTTTCAAACATTAACAGAGAATCCTGTGCATAAATAACAAATTTTCTATCATCACTCGTATATTGTAATTAGCATGTAATGCTCCATTTCAAAGACAAAATTTCTTATGGAATAATACAGACCAACCCTAACACAATCAATGACAGGAATTAGCAAACTTTTAAGAATCACTTTTAAGAATCTCATCTTGTTACGGCAAGCACACAAATAAGTAAAAAAAATAAAATAAAAAAGGAATTCTTGCTTAAACTGTGAAAAATCGTACATTTCCAAATAACGATAATGGCTTCTCGCACTGAACAAATCTATCTCAAATACTTCAACAGACTTTTTTCTGAATGCAAGATTAATCCCTTTGAAGATGGAATATTTTCATCCTCTTCAAAAGAATTACTAAAGAGATCTTATAATTGAATTTATGCACTTTTTTTCATTCACAAACGTCAATATGTAATGAGGTAAATATTAATATGTATTTGAAGTTATAATAATCATAATTATAATAGTGATAATGGTAAAACCTGTATGCTACTGATTAAATCATTTCTGTATTATCTAGTGCTGGAGAGAGAGAGAGAGAGAGAGAGAGAGAGAGAGACAATCATAATTATAATAATGATAATTGTAAAACTTGTATGATACTGATTGAATCATTTTTGTATTAACTAGTGATGAAGAGAGAGAGAGAGAGAGAGAGAGAGAGACTCATAATTATAATAATGATAATTGTAAAACTTGTATGATACTGATTGAATCATTTTTGTATTAACTAGTGATGAGACTGATTGAATCAGAGATGAGAGAGAGAGAGAGAGAGAGAGAGAGAGAGAGAGAATCATAACTATAATAATGATAATGGTAAAACTTGTATGATACTGATTAAATAATTTCTGTATTAACTAGTGATGGAGAGAGAGAGAGAGAGAGAGAGAGAGAGAGAGTTACCTTTGAGAACATCAACATCGCTTCTTCATCGAAAGTTGACGTGATGCTGACGTATTCATAGGTAAGCATCTCTTCATAAACATACCACCGAACTACCATCTCTCTCTCTCTCTCTCTCTCTCTCTCTCTCTCTCTCTCTCTCTCTCTCTCTCTCTCTCTCTCTCTCTCTCTCCATCACTAGTTAATAAGAAATGATTGAATCAGTATCATACAAGTTTTACAATTATCATTATTATAATTATGATTCTCTCTCTCTCTCTCTCTCTCTCTCTCTCTCTCTCTCTCTCTCTCTCTCTCTCTCTCTCTCTCTCCATCACTAGTTAATACAGGAATAATTTACTCAGTATTATATAAGTTTTACAATTATCATTATTATAATTATGATTCTCTCTCTCTCTCTCTCTCTCTCTCTCTCTCTCTCTCTCTCTCTCTCTCTCTCTCTCTCTCTCTCTCTAGCTAATACAGAAATAATTTAATCAGTATCAAATAAGTTCTACAATTATCATTATTATAATTATGATTCTCTCTCTCTCTCTCTCTCTCTCTCTCTCTCTCTCTCTCTCTCTCTCTCTCTCTCTCTCTCTCTCTCTCTCTCCATCACTAGTTTTTACAAAAATGATTTAATCTGTATCATATAAGATTTACAATTATCATTATTATAAACATGATAATTATAACTTCATATACATATTTACTTCACTACAAATATATTTTCTTTGCAATCATTCCGCCCTTCATTAAAATAATTGCCCTGCCTTTAGATGTACAAACGCCATTCCAAATAACAATAAAGAACGCTTCATAAGAAAAAGGAAATGGTATTAGTTTTCTGAACAACAGTGAGGTGGCACCTCTCTGTAACAATAGCAATTAAATATTTTTTTTCAAGTTTATCAGCAATCTTTAACGAAACTGGAGGTATCAATTCCAAGAATTATCAGTGTTCACTTGGTCAATAAAAAGCAAATGAAAAAAATAAGCAATGACTGAGAAGTAACAACACTCTTCGTAAAATTTCTAAAAAATCGAGCCTTTTCTCATTGTGACTCCAGCAGTGATATGCCAGCATTTTTAGGCGAATAACTCAGTTTGACAATTCTTTTCAAAATAAAGCAGCCAGTATCAGTCTTTTCAGAAAAAAATATAAAGTTATATCAGCACATTACCCAAAGTAATTTAATAATGAGAAAGTATTTCAATCAAGGGCATTCCATTTTAAAAACACACAAGTCTTTTTCAGTGATTAATAACACATTAAGAAAACAATAAAACAAATCAACCGTACTGAAACAGCAGCAATGAACATGCTCGTTGTTTAAAATTAAGCCAGCCATGTGCTAGCACGGACTCTTGTTCCTAGAGCAGCCCGTAATAAAAAAAAAAACTCTTTCAGAGCAATTCTTCAAAAAACAACTTTGATAAACTGCCATAAAAATATATCAAGGAGCAACCTTTTTCTCATTTTAAACATAATGTATATCAACATATAAAAATCCTTTTTAAACCAGTATCACACAGTGTTTCAGAACAAGCGCTTGTCAGTAATTTTAAGCCAGAAATCCCTCTCTTACTAGGTGCAAAAAACCAAACCTTTAAGGCTGCATACACACTTCAAGAATTTATGCAAACGTATGCATACATGAATAAACAAACCCCCCTCCAAATCTCCTTCCAGTTTTCCAGTCGGTGCACGCCATTTCTTACTGGTGATCCTAAAAGAAACAAAATTTATTCTCTATTTTATGCTTGTTTTGCATGTTTGAGTCCAGACATTCTAGTGCTTGAAAAAAAAACTCACGTTGGAAGTGATAGACAGGCACTGAAAGGGTGTTCAAGATGTATGGTCTGGAAGGCAAGTTGCAGGAAGCAAGCAAGAGTTTCTCTGATGCACGCATTGCAAGCATCAGACAAGTGAGTGACTGGTTTAGTGTATAAGTGGTTTTGAGATGTTGCATGTTTCCGTGGCTTTACTTTTCTGGAGAGAAAACTATTGTGCCGCCTTTGTCTGTCCGCCCGCACTTTTTCCCGTCCGCCCTCAGATCTTTAAAACTACTAAGCCTAGAGGGCTGCAAACTGGTATGTAGATCATCCACTCTCCAGTCATCAGACATACCAAATTGCAGCCCTCTAGCCTCAGTAGTTTTTATTTTATTTAAGGTTAAAATTAGCCATAATCGTGCATCTGGCAAAGCAACAACACAGACCACCGCGGCCAGCTGAGAGTTTCATAGGCCGCGTCTAATACAGCATTATGCCTTGATTACGCGCTGCACTGTACAGAAAACTCGATGGCGCCGAAGAAACTTCGTCTCATTTTTTACTTGTTTCATTATCTTTATGAGTAAACTGGAGCATGAAATTCGAGAAAGGATGGTAGACTTTGATGCAAAGTTGCGGAATATGATAGTGAGTTGTGATGGACAGTGAGTTGGTGAACGTTGGCAGATGATACAGTATTGATTAGTGATAGTGAAGAAACACTGCAGAAATTGGTAACTGCGTTTTGAAAGCTTTTGTCAGCAGAGAAAATTGACAGTAGGTATGAGGAAGGGTAAAATTATTATTATCAGTGACAACCAAGATGATGATGCAATGACTGATGATGATGCAATGAATGATATAATGGGCGCTGGAGAAATGGAAGAGTTGGGAAGAAAGAAACGTGTGGTGTCTATGGAAGCCAAGGTTGGAATGCATGAAGATATTGCTGAACCAACTCTCTTTTATGGAAGTGAATTGTGGGCGTTGAACGCAAATGAAAAAAAGAGGTTGACGCCGTTAAGATGAATTATTTTCGCCACGACTGTGGCACAAGATGAATCGAAGGCTAGAGAGATGTAGAAGTGGTTAGGGTGAAAGAAACGAAAGATCAGTGTATCAAGATGGTTTGGTCATGTAAAAAGAATACAGGACGATAAGTAGATGAAGTGCTAGGAAGGAGAAAGAGAAGAAGAACTAGAAAACGCTGGATAAATGGCGTGAAAGAGGCACTGGAAAGGAAAGACCTTAAAACCCTTGATGGCCAAGAGTCCGTGCATGACAGATGGTGCAAGGTTGTGTAGGTCTATGAAGCTGGCTGGCATTTTGAAAATTTTGTGCACTGAGATTTGTAGATGATTCAGCAAATAAAAGCATGACTGCAACAGCTGGCTATTTTTTTTTTTCACCCGAACCATCCACTGTTAGGAAAAACGGTTTATTGGTGAGAAAATACGTATAAATATAAAGATATTTCAAAAACAAGATATCTACATGGTCAACAATTTGACGTTTACTCTAGAATAGAACAGAATAAAGGATTTAGACCAAAGGCCAAGCGCTGGGACCTATCAGGTCATTCAGCGCTGAAGCGGAAATTTACAGTAAAAGACGTTTGAAAGGTGTAACAGGAGGAAAACCTCGCAGTCTCACTACGAATCAACTGTTACGAGAGGGTGGAAAGTAGTATGGGAAAAAGGGAATATAAACGGAGGTAGAGTAACGGGAAAGAAAGGGTTTGCAGCTAGGGGCCTCAGGAGGGACGCGGCAAAGAACCTTAAGTGATGCCTACAGTACACCGCACGAGGCGCACTGACGGTATCACCCTCTACGTATACCGCAGACTGCCACAACCCGAACGCCTGACAGAGGAAGGAAGACACCAAAGGGCGTGGCCCAACATTTCTATTGCTATCGCTGTCAATGCAAGGGGCACTAACGAATCAATACAACTTACAAAATGTCGGCGACCCCTGGCATTTAACACCGAATGGCTCCTCAGATGGACCGGGCTAAAGAGAGAGAGAGAGAGAGAGAGAGAGAGAGAGAGAGAGAGAGAGAGAGAGAGAGGCTATCTTCTTTCGAAATCGCCTTTCAGAAAACTGAAGTTTCAGTGTCTTCATCTCATGGTTAGCTCATCAAAGCCAGAACTCAGAGGGATGTTTCCTCCGTGGACCATCATTAATAATAATAATAATAATAATAATAATAATAATAATAATAATAATAATAATAATAATAATAATAATAATAATAATATAATAATAATAATAATATAAGGTCTTAACGCTGCATTTCGAAATGTTTTAAGGAAAACATCTATGCCAATTAATAATAATAATAATAATAATAATAATAATAATAATAATAATAATAATAATAATAATAATAATAAGATAAAGTCCTTAACATTACACTCTGAAATATTTTAAGCAAAAAAATCCATGCCAAATAATAATAATAATAATAATAATAATAATAATAATAATAATAATAATAATAATAATAATAATAATAAGAAGAAGAAGAAGAAGAAGAAGAAGAAGAAGAAGAAGAAGAAGAAGAAGAAGACATCAACATTGCATTTCGAAATGTTTTAAGCAAAACATCTACGCCAAATAATAATAATAATAATAATAATGATAATAATAATAATAATAATAATAAGAAGAAGAAGAAGAAGAAGAAGAAGAAGAAAAAGAAGAAGAAGAAGAAGAAGAAGAAGAAGATGATTTAAACCGGAGGAGCCCCGCACGGTGGAAAAACCACTCATATTTTCATGACTTGACAACGGGCATCGCACCCGGAAATCATCACACTCCGTGTCCCAAGTTAAAAGTGCATTCGGCACCTTCCCCGGTGGGCCAAGCCATCCGCCCATCCAACTGCGAGGAGGGAGGGGGGCGGGCGGGGAAGGGGAGAAAATTAGGTTTTTCTTTAAAATTATGAAGTCCCTCAACTCCCTCTGAAAAATATCTAAAGCAAGACCGCATGAGTACTTCTTTTATATGTTCAGTATTATTCGGAAATTGATGAGAGAAAGGAAATGACGATAATATATATATATATATATATATATATATATATATATATATATATATATATATATATATATATATATATATATATATATATAAATATATATATATACAGTATATATATATATATAAAATTCACTACAGAAAATAGTAAGAGGAGGATGGTTTAAACAAAACTGTTTTTGCAAAGGCGTCTAGTTACAGGATCAATTTCCCATGTAATGCTTGGGACTGAGGTTTCAAAATCAATATGATAAACCTCCAAAGCACTAAGACATCTTTACTGTAAACTGTGTAAAAGTATATTGTAACACAGATCAGGAGTCCATTTAATTTCGTTTTGTATGGGTAGCACTCAATAATAATAATAATAATAATAATAAAAATACGTCAGCTGCACTCACTTTACATTACAGAGTTCTCTATTTTTCTCGCCGTCCAATCAACGGGGCGCATTCCGCCTCAACCAATCAGCGGTCAGCATGCAGTTGACCATCGCGTATATAAAGAGTAGGACTCAGCATGAACATCATTCTCTTCCAGTCCTTTGCCGAAAGCATGTTCAGCAGTGACTGCGAGAAACGCTGGCCTTACATACCTGTAGTCACGTAACAACTCCAAGGACCTGAACAACTCTACGGACCTTGAAACCCAGATTTCAGTTACCGGACTCGCCTTGTATACGCCAGAAATAAATACCATCCCGATTCACGACTATTTCCCCATCCAGAAATGACAAATATCGGAGAGTTACTAGCCCAAAAAAGTCTAACGTATAACAGATGGGGCTATCATGATAAATCAGCGACGCAATCACATTATGAGATATTAGGACTGACTGTACCATTTGATTTACTTTGGATGACATATTAGGAGAAAATAAACTATTCGACAGATATAAAATATCTTGATTATCATAAGAATTCCCCGTGATGAGATTTTCTTTCCAAGTTATACTATTACATTACTATTACATTACATTATGTCATGCAAAAGAATCATTTTAAGTGTTATATTATCGCCTGAACAATTTATTTTCTAAATTACTGAAATAATACCTTCCACCATAACTTCTCGAGATTAATTCGTGGATATGTCTCTAATTCACATTGAAACAAACAAAAAACAAGTTTCTTCGGCCCATTCGAGTTTTCTGTACAGCCTCTACAGCGTATAATCAAGCACACCGAAAACAGATCTATCTTGGTCTCGGTATAAGGCTGTACGAGCCGCGACCCATGAAACTTTAACCACTGCACGGTGGTGGCCTATCCTATACCGTTGCCAGAAGCACGATTATGGCTAACTTTAACCTTGAATAAAATAAAAATTATTGAGGCTAGAGGGCTGCAATTTGGTATGTTTGATGATTGGAGGGTGAATGATCAATATACCAATTTGCAGCCCTCTAGCCTCAGCAGTTTTTAAGATCCGAGGGCGGACAGAAAAAGTGCGGACAGAATAAAGTGCGGACGGACAGACAAAGCCGGCACAATAGTTTTCTTTTACAGAAAACTAAAAAAAAACATGCAAAACTTTTTAAAAAGTATTGGCAAACATTGTCCAGAATATTAGTAATTCTGATGACGTAAGAAAAAATATTATCGCAATACAAACAGTATGAAAACTATAGACCTTGTAGCACCTCAACACGATTACCTTGTTTGTCGAATTAGATAAGAAACTGAAGGCACTTCTTTCCAGTTTGCTTTTGATGCAAGCACATTAATCTTCAGTATTTTCCGATAAAAAAAAAAAAAGTTATAAATACTCAAAACCAGGGATGGGCAACCTTTTGATAAGGGAAGCAACAGAGCAAACTTTTAATGTAATTTGTATTTTTCCTAACACCTGATGACAATATCTTGAGAGGAATTATTCAGATCCAGAGCATATGAATCATACGCAGCATCACTGAGAAAGACAGACACTTGAATCAACGGGGCTTCCTATAATCCGGCCTTTTTCAGTAAGTGAACACTCCACTCCATAGTATGCTATCCAGGGGGTCTTCAATGGGTCCAGGGTTATTAGGGGGGTAATTGGTTTATTGTCCATTTAAAAAAATATATCAGTAAGAAACTAAAGAATATAGCAAGAAAACACTGAATACATTTTATGAAACTCAGTTTTGTCGTAAATGGGTCCAGGGTTATTGGGGGGTAATGATCCGTTTATCTACATAAAAGAATATCAATAAGACACTAAAGAGCATAGCAAGAAAACACTGAATAGACACCATATACATTTCATGAAATTCAGTTCTCAGCCATTGAGACCAGACTGCCAGAAGGCCACCCCAACCTGCTCCGAGGGGATGGGATCGATTCCACGGGCTGAAATCTCTTAGTAGTTCCGCCCTTGGGGCGTCAATATGACGGGCATATTGACACCTCTCGGGTCCAAAATTTCCGGCTGATAAAAGACCACGATACGAGACAACCAAAGGCTCCGAATATGAATATGGACCTCATCCTAGCAAAGGTGTTACTTCTCAATAATCAAGACAATTGTGGAAGAAAAAGTGAGTTGGGGTGGCTGGACAGCAAGATAACGCGATCTGAATATCAAATGAGACAATGAAAAACCTACATGTGAAAGTGGGGGAAACCCGGCAGTTGCATTATGGATCGCCAGGGAGGTTGGACAGTAAGACGGGAGAATGCTAATAAAATATGAGAGGCTGAAGTACTACTAAGACACAATTAGAAGAGAGATGTATTTCGATTCGAACCGGGACAAGACAGCTTTGCCCCGGTTCGAAAGCTCTCTCACTCGCCTCAAGGCTTCAAGATAGAATATAAATATTCAACGTTAAAGCACTGTGACTTTAGCAAGCAGCCTCTCAGTGAAAGGGGCAGGCAAATACGTCACAATATTAATTATCCACTACTGACGATTGCAAATATACTATCCAGTCACTGTCCTACCACTCAAATGTCACTGGAGGTTAGGCACTGAGTAGTGTGCTTGGATAATTCATCTTCACCCTTCAAAATGTTTTACTAGAATTCACTTGAGTTCCTCTCTCTTCTATTCTTACACCCGCATATTTTAGCCAGTCGTACGAGAGACAGACACCCATTTTCATCAGTGCTAAAAAAAAAAGCGCGAGAATACGTCAGCTGGAGGAAAAATGAGTACTTGTAGAATCTCACTTGTCATCAGGGCTCTAGAAAGAGAGAGAGAGGAGAGACGATAATAAATCAAGTGCAGAGCCCTCAGGGGAAATGCAGTTACAGAAGAGAATTAAGCTGGGAATATCATAATGGCCTCGCTTTCAAATTTCATCAGTGCGGAGCGCGATGGCGACATTACAATCGCAAAAATTTTATCAAAATATATTCCCGTTCACAACGTCGATTCTTTCATCTTCCTTACAAATAATGTCTTCGGTTTGTTCACTTAAAATAATAACAACTTTGATGTCCTTTACTTCAGCCTTTTAGCAACTCATAACTCGGGTACTTTTGTTTATACTTTGAATGCTCTAAAAGCACCGGAATTCTGTAGCACAGTAATTGTCAGCATATGCCTGCAGGCTTGAATTGGAAAATCTTTCTTTTATACTGGCATGTACACACACAAACATATATGATATATATATATATATATATATATATATATATATATATATATATATATATATATATATATATATATATATATATATATATATAACACACACATATGCTCAATGTCAATGATCACCTAGCAACCTTCATGAATATGCACCTCATCACGGAACGTGGGTTAACCCTAAGGCCAGTGAAAGGAGCACTGTAGTAGCCATTGAAATGGACTCCCGTATATCTTAGCCCCAAATCGCCCCCAAGTAAAATACACTGCGGTACCGGGATGCAGAGTTGATCTCTCTTGGGGAATTCATATACACATATATTCACAGGAAGACGCTGAGCGCTGGGAGGGAAAAATTCTCTCTCTCTCTCTCTCTCTCTCTCTCTCTCTCTCTCTCTCTCTCTCTCTCTCTCTCGGTGGAGGAGGGAAGACACAACAGTGTTTGGTTACCGTACAAATCGCAGTATCTTTCCATGCGACAGGAAGAGCATAAATAGTTGTCTTATGAGACGAAACATATCTGAGAGGACATTATTCAGTTTTCAGCGTCCGGCGGTATACTTCATTAGTTTTCTGTAAAAGAAAATTATTGCGCCGGCTTTGTCTGTCCGTCCGCACTTTTTTCTGTCCGCCCTCAGATCTTCAAAACTACTGAGGCTAGAGGGCTGCAAATTGGTATGCTGATCATCCACCCTCCCAATCATCAAACATACCAAATTGCAGACCTCTAGCCTCCTCAGTAGTTTTTATCTTATTTAAGGTTAAAGTAAGCCATAATCGTGCTTCTGGAAACGATATAGGACAGGCAACCACTGGGCCGTGGTTAAAGTTTCATAGGTCGCGGCTCACACAGCATTGTACCCAGACCACCGAAAGATAAGATCCATTTTCGGTGGCCTTGAATATAAGCTGTAGAGGCTGTACAGAAAACTCGATTGCGCATTTTTTACTTGTTTTATTTAAGTTTCCTGAAATATATGAGAAGCCCAAGTGTTCACTAGTAACAACGAGGCAATTTTTCGCATGCAAAAGGACAATTCTTCGAAGCATAAATAGAGAACTTTTTTTTATGTAAGTCAGCCCTTTAGAGGAAAAATGGCAACCTTTGGAGATGCAAAACATACATTTCCAAGACCAATTTCCTACATTTTTATTCTGTTGTTGCCTTCACTGTGAAATACCTGCTAAATATAAGAGGAAAGCCTTATATTTATCAGCATATTAGTCCTCATATTCTGTTCTTAACTTCACTGTAGTACTTGGGAATTGGCATGAACAACTCAAATTGACCAGCTTATCAGTCTTCAACAAAACTATATGATGACAGAATATCTCCAACCTGGCCCAGTGTGCCTCAGAGAAACTTATTATTCTGTGGACTTCTCTTTTAAGCAGCTAACTCAGATTCAATCAAAACGCACCCGTTCTAGAACTGAGTATCATTCTAATATCCGGAATAGAATATAAAATTTTGGCCAAGGCCAAGCGCTGGGACCTACAAGGTCATTCAGCACTGAAACGGAAACTGACAGGATAAACATTTGAAAGGTGGAACGGGAGGAAAACCTCGCAGTTGCATTATGAATCAATTGTTAGGAGAGGATGGAAAGGAAGATGGAAGAGAGAGAATATCAACGAAGGTACAGTAAAAGGAATGAAAAGGGTTGCATCTAAGGGCCGAAGGGACGCTGCAAAGAACCTTAAGTAATACCTACAGTGCCCGCATGAGGTGCACTGACGGCGCTATCCCCCTACGGGGATTTTAATATCTAGGCGGGCTCATCACCTCCTAATATTACATGCAAATTTGAGTCAATGGCTTCCTGTCAAATAATCAAATAATCTTATCCTTAAAGCACTTTATTTCTTCAGTGTTGTAAGGTCTCCAGTTGTTAGACAAATATTATTTTGGACCCAGGTCAATGGACTTTTAAAAGACGCTCGTCTAAGTTCTAGGTTACATGTTAGGCTTTGCAATTCCTTTGATGATAAGCTTGGACACAATCTCTGTGCTAACAGAATTATTACCCATCCCTTCTTTTGACAAAAGGTGTGACTGGCTTGCATGGAAAGAGAAAATGGGTAACAATCTCTTTTCTAGCAGTGACTGAGTTCTCCAAATCTCTTCAACAACAATAAAATACAGAGAATCTCTAAATCTCTTCAACAACAATAAAATACAGAGAATCTCCAAATCTCTTCAACAACAATAAAATACAGAGAATCTCCAAATCTCTTCAACAACAATAAAATACAGAGAAATAAGTGTGGATGGCTACGTTCCATGTTAATGTGGAATACCGTGGAAACCTACATTTTAATGGGACATGCTGTAAGGCTATGAACATGCTCAGCAAACTTCGCACGGAAAGGAGAATTTACTTTGGTAACACCAACAAATAACAAAAGAGGCCTAGCAACATACATATGGGCATGATGGTTTACCTTTGCGCCATCGTTGACTGAAATCCATCCAGTAGTGTAGGAGTCAACCTGGGATTTACTGACGAGATAAACAAATGGACAGGTGATTTGCCTTCCAGTGTGATGCTCTACCTTTGTATCAAGTTTAAGTGCCTTCAACTCTGCAAAAAAGTTGTAATAACAAAGCAAAAGTAGGAAACAATCTGGCGGTCAGAATATCTTTACACGAAGGTCAACCCTTGTACCATAAAGGAGAATTTGGAAAAACAAACAAGGCCAGTGTGACATAAAAACTGACAGACGAGTGATCTCCATTCCTTTGTAGTGCGTTTGACTGAAATCCTTCAAGAGCAAAGGACGAGTTACGATGACAAAGTAAGCGTGACAAACACACTGACAGGCATTCAGGAAGAGGGTCCATCTATCTTCAGGCAGATGGTCAACTTTTTTTTTTTTGTCCCTCGTTTAATGAGAATCCTTCGACGGTGTGAGAATTAAGCACAGACATAATGACAGACAGGCAGAGACAGACATACAAAACGGAAGGGAAATCTACAGTCCCAGTAACTTTGCCACGGGGAATTAATAAGTAAAGAAACGAATATGAGCTTGTTTGTACACTCAAGCAACGTAACTTTGGGCTCACAACTGAGGAAGTCTACGGAAGAAGCCAAAACTGCCATTAATTCATAGGTCCCAGCGCTTGGCCTTTGGCCTAAACTTTATATTCCATTCCATTCCCATAAGAAAGATTCTAAATAGTAGAATGTCTATATTTATAAAAAAAAAAAAATAGTAAAACGTAGAAAAAGGGTAAAAAAAAAAATTGCAGCTGAACACGACATAAGTTAGTTGAGAGATGAAAAAGAATTTAAGGTTTTAGCGAGTAACACTTAGCAATTTAACCGCAGTTTCATTTGTGACTATCAATGTCCTTTACACTGTCAAGAAAACAGTTCACTGGCTTTACAACACAGGAACTAAAATATATGGTGGTGGCACTATGAAACATCATTAGCACATACTAATTCTAAAAACATTAAGCTGATAGCATTCAGGACTTCTCTACTCAAATACAACTCGTGAATAATGGACACACAAGGCATTTCACGGATGATGATCCAAATCAATCAGAAGTAAGAAAAATAAATCTATCACTGAGCATATTTGTACAAACCGTAAACCAATAAACAACATTCCAGCAATGGCAACACGAAAGACCTGAACCATTTGGGATCAGTTATCCATGTAGATTCATGAAGCACTGTTAGCAATACTAAGTTTCCTAGCAGCATCAGGCGAGTGGTTTGGAAGTGCTGCAATAGAGAAAGCGGAGGTATCGCAAAGCAATGTTAAATATTCAGACCATTAAGTGCAGTTTTACCTCAGCACAGTGAATCAGGAATTAGCCACTCAGTAATCTGGCTGAGATCGGCCTCGGTCCTGGCTGACTACACCGTTTAGCCTACTGACCCATTTGAAATTCAGACTAGCAGATAATTTATTTCGCGCCTGGGGAGTGACCAACTGCTACAAGAGCTTACTTTGTCAAGGACATTCTCACTAGTAAAGAATGCAGAACATGAGACATGTTAAGTATAGGCTAACTACCAAAAATATCAAAAACTCTCAGCTGTTGGTCACTTCAAATGCTGTAAATATGATGCAGATAAGCCTCCATTGCCTATGTTTTGAAGTTTATATATAAAATCATAATGATTAATAAAGGCTACAGAACTGTTGAAGTCGGCTTAAAATCCCATGCTCATTTCCATTATCAAAGGTGTCATTCTACTGAACATACCTATTCGATCTGTGCGGTTCACAGTCCCCCGCTGGTTTCAAGAGCCAATTTTGAATGATAATAACGGCCTAAAAACCACAAGAATGAACATACGTTTGTATTGGTTCAAAGAGACTTATAAAGCCTCTGAAGCAGGCAAAATTCCTCTGGAAATATGTCGAAAATTCTCCAGAGTATGGAGCCATTCCCTGAGTATGCACATGGCTGCTACAGTAACTGAAGGTATGCTCGACAAACCCAGTATAGGAATTCAGTATTAACGAATAACCGCGGACATGTAAATCTTAGTTGGTCGATTTATACAGGCTGATCTGTTATTTCTATATAAACCAGACATTTGCAATTTACAACTGGTCAATTCATTACAGTTCCGTAATGACTTCCAACGAAAGAAGTCGTGTTGGTGAGCTGGTAATTCGTAAAATCGGAACAGCAATGAAAAAAAATACTGGATTCATCGAATCGCGATCCAAAGGCTGATTCAGGACATTTTATAAACTGCTTGGAGATTTATAAGCGTGGCCATATAAACCATTACATTTTAGAAGAAAATATGGGAACACTTTTGACGAAACCTGTTACATGTGGAGTCTTCAAGTAACACAAAATACCAAATAGAGGAAAAGTAACCCATCGGAGTAAAAAGGTTATTCGTCACACTAAGCTGAGAAACAAGTTTATTTCTTATAATTCTATATATTTATTACAATTAATTGATGATCACAACTCAGATCACCAGACCTTCATCTTAAGTATCTGAACAAAATGTACTGGAACATACACACATCTTAACTGTCAACCTCAGAAATCAAGAGAAAAAAAGCACGTTCTATCATGTGTCTGAAATACCAAAATGATATTACCACATTTAGACATACATTCATCGAGAGAGAGAGAGAGAGAGAGAGAGAGAGAGAGAGAGAGAGAGAGAGAGAGAGAGAGAGAGAGAGAGAGAGAGAGAGAGAGAGAGTTAGGACGAACTTGCATGCAAGGGTGCATCGTTATGTTCAAATCATCGTATTACAAGCGAATTGGCCCACAACTTCATGCCACCAAAACTGTCGCATTTCACAAACACTGTCGTCCGCCAACTTTTAGACAGCAGGTCCGCACCGTTCCATTTGCCTTAATCGTTCTCACTCAGCAATTACGGCCGACTAAAAATTCTAACTGCTCTGAGAGCTTAATTAGACTTGCCCCTGGAGATGAATGGTTTGGAATGAAGGTCTGGTCATACCCAAAGCTGACGCTGAAGATGAAGAGAATTTATACAAAGTCCTCGGCTTTCCAACAGGGTACTGATACTTCTGTTTGTGCATTCCAACAACAACAAAAATACAAGCATAACAACCCTGTGAAGATAAAACGCTTCAATATAACAAAGAACCAGTAAAGGAACTAACTCAAACAACAACATACAATTCCAATAAACTTTACAAACAATAATATATTGAAAAGATCCCCCTTAAATGCGACAGATATCCAAAAAGAACCAGTTCAATTTACTGTGATCAGGGATTTGTAACGAGTATGGAACGCAAGAAAAATGAGAGGCAGATCTTGATAATCCAACAAGTAACATTAGGTTGAAAGAGGAGGAATAAAAGAATTGTAAAATGTTTAGGAGTTAATTCCATTTAAAAGAAGGATTTTTCCACTTAAACAGAAGAAGGACTTTTCCACTTAAAGAGGAGGAGGACTTTTCCACTTAAAGGGAAGGAGGATTCTTCCACTTAAACAGAAGGACTTTTCCACTTAAGGAGGACTTTTCCACTTAAAGGGAAGAAGGATTTTCCACTTCAACAGGAGACGGACTTTTCCACTTAAAGAGAAGAAGGACTTTTCCACTTAAAGAGAAGAAGGATTTTTCCACTTAAACAGAAGAAGGACTTTTCCACTTAAACAGAAGAAGGACTTTTCCACTTATAGAGGACTTCTCCACTTTTCCACTTAAAGAGAAAAAGAACTTGTTAGCTGTTAGGAGAAATCGTACTACCACATTGCATTCTTACACAGATTGTTTGACTTAAAATCAATCATGTGTATATTTGAAGGACATAAAGTTCATTTGAGAATGCGGGCCTAGGCATTTTCAAAATGTTCCCTCGCCAGTGCAGTCAAGGTCTGAATAGCGAGAAAGATAGACGACGCTCCAAACACCTCCTTCCCCTGTGCTAACTCCACGATGCCAAGAATATCATCTCGGAAACGAATGCAACAGTTTCCCCTTGAACATTTAATTTGTAAATTATAGGTCGACCCGCCACAAATCATGATTAATTATTATTATTATTATTATTATTATTATTATTATTATTATTATTATTATTATTATTATTATTATTATTATTAGAAGATGAACCCTATTCAAATGGAACAGGCTCACAGGTGGGCCCACTGATTTGAAATTCAAGCTTCCAAAGAATATGGTGTTCATTCGAAAGAAGTAACAGAGGTAACGGAAAATGCAGAAAGAAGAGATCAGTCATTAGAAAAACAGATATATTAATAAAATTATAAATAAATAAATAAATAAATAAATAAAAATGTAAATGATTAAAATGGAAGGAGAACTGTATTAGGGTAGTAATGCATCGCATCTTCGCCTGAACTTCTGTAGTTCCAACAGCACGACATTCCCTCAGGAAGGCTGTTCCACAGCCCAGTGGTGTGAGGAATACAGGGAATGGGTGGAATAATCTACAGAAGACGAAATAAAATGGGAATAATTCTAGGAATTAGAGAGATGACACTGACCTAAGGTCAGCTCAGGACCAACTACAGGGTCCTAGGTCAGCTTAATCTACAACACGGCACAGCAACATAATGTTCAACTGACATAAGGTAGGGGAAGTATAGAAGAAGGCCCAGGAGAGAAGACTACTACAGTGGTTTGGTCATGTCGTGCGGAGAGAGAAGATCATGAGTGTAAAAGGGTGATGTGCATGGAGGAGTATGGAAGAAGAAGAAGAAGGCCAAAGTTCAGATGAAAGGATAAGATAGCAAAGGACATGCGGGAGAAGAAAGGTTTACGAAGTCAGGAAGCATTGGACAGAGGAAGAAAGTGGAGAAGGCTGATAGGAAACAGCAAGATGATTATTCAATTTATATGATTGTTCAATTTATATACGTTTCTCAGTGTGCAGCTCTACACGCTGTAATTTCAATAATGGAATCTTTACTCAACCTAACCGCTGCAATCGTAAATATATCAATCTCTCGGGCAGATCAAAAGACAATATGCATAACTGAATAACGAGTATAAAACATTTCAAGTAATTATCGAACCAAAAATGGAAACGACGCCGATAAAGACACTCTTACCAAGCGTTTGAAATATACGAGTACAGCCCGATGCGAGAACAGAAAACAAGACCAAACTCTTAAAGGGAGATTTTTTTTCTATACTTCAAACATAATGCGAAAGAAGCTGCTCCCATCTACATAAAGGAACGGGCTAAAGGGACTTCCCTCACTCTAGGCCACGCGCTGCCCTTTCTCAACAAAAATAAAAACACACACACAATTTTAAGGTGATTCTACATTTTCTCATTGCCTTCCACTTTCCCAGATCGATACCTACAATGTTCAATGTTTCTTCCAATTTTTTAATGGCTCCCCTGCTTTCTAGATAGCCGCACACACACACGAACAAAATAATAAAAAATACACACTTATGCAAGTGTAAAAAAAACACCATTAAAGCACACAACAGTACATTATATGCACTTAGCTTAAAGTTAGGCTAAGTGACATTTTGGCCAAGGAAGTTCAGTGCCAACTTCTCACGTTGATGGGTATTTTCACTCAAAATTTATACTTAAAAGTTGCAAGTACCCGCATTAGAAAACATTTCCAATGGGTGAACATATTACCTACTGTAGGGTTTGTCGAAGTCAGAAGGAAAGAAGGGTTTTTCTTCTGATCTACCTGTGCACAGCAAAAGGCGGGGCGGATAAAAGGCGGTGTAGCGTACTACAATGGCAGTTTTTGGTCTCATCAAGATAACAGTGAATTTAGTTTTTGATAACTACATTGCGATGATCCTGAACGATTTATCAGCAGTTCTAATCAGTGCTTCGTACGATTATCCACCACTAGTCACATTTTCGTTCTCCTCTAAAGGTCGCTGACTTTAAAGCTAGGCTCGCGGCAAGAAATTGTTGAAAAACTGCCACGGAAGATTTTAGGAAAAAATCTTCGCACGTTAAAGAGTTATAACTTGAAATCTTTAACGAACTGATAAATATCTAATCGACCCCATATCTACACACAAACACACAAACACTAAACACCCATTATTTAAGTCAAACCAAAACTCGAGGCTTTAATTGTTGTGACGGTTTATACAGTATTCATCAAGGCGCACTGATAAAGTCCTAATATTCATCAAGGCGCACTTATAAAGTCCTAATAGTCATCACGCGCACTTTTAATGTCCTAATATTCATCACAGCGCACTTATAAAGTCCTAATAATCATCATGGCGCACTTATAAACCGCTACTAATCATCAAAGAGCACTTACGAAGTCCTAATATTCATCAGAGCGCAGTTATGAAGTCCTAATATTCATCAGAGCGCAGTTATGAGTACAAATATTCATTATAAGGTCCTAATATTCATCATGGCCCACTTATGAGTCCAAATTTTCACAAGAGCGCACTTATCAAGTCCTAATATTCATCAGGGCGCACTTATGAGTCCAAATATTAACCGGGCGCACTTATTAAGTCCCAATATCCATCACAGCGTATATATGAAGTCCTACCACTTAAAGGGATTAACAAAAAAAAATAGCACAGGTTCTGGCCCAGAATATGACCTCCTCCCCCCCCCCCCCCGCCCCCAACTTTTTTTTGTTCCAGAGGAATAAGAGCAGAGCAGGAGGACATAAAGAGGAAGGAATGAGGAAGAGGGGAGCAGAGCAGGAGGACATAAATAGGAAGGAATGACGAAGAGGGGAGCGATTAGGCTTACCTTCTTGCGTCAGTGGCGCTTCTGAGAGAATGAAAAATAGTTCGAGAAGTGGAATCGCTTCAAGATTAGCGAACCCAACCTCTCCGTGTCAAGAACACCGAACCCAATGATCCCCATGTAAAGAATGGCCGCCAACCCTTTCCGGTCCGAACTCTCATTCCACGTGAGGGCTAGTACTAAACACAGCGAAACAATCATTCATCCACACTGTTTCGTCGTGTTTAGTACTAGCCCTAGCCCTTGTTTGTACTAGGAGGAATCAAATGTATTTCGCCTTGTTTAGTACTTGTTTAGTACTAGCCTGGTGTCAAAGTATTTCCCCTGGGGTCAAATGTATTTTGCCTTGTTTAGTACTAGCCCCTGGGAAGTTAAATGTATTTCCTTGGGGGTCAAATGTATTTTGCCTTGTTTAGTACTAGCCCCTGGGGGTCAAATGTATTTCGCCTTGTTTAGTACTAGCCCCTGGTGGGTCAAATGTATTTCGCCTTATTTAGTACTAGCCCCTGAGGGGTCAAATGTACTTCGCCTTGTTTAGTACTAGCCCCTGGGGGATTAAATGTCTGGTGCCGAAGTGTTCATGTCTAGAACGGCCAACCCGATTATTCCCACGTAAAGAATAACGAACCCAATAATCTTCTTGTAAAGAATAGCGAAACCCAGCTCCGAGTGGGTTCGTTAATCCGAGAAATGACTTATTCCGAGTTCGTTCCAGTTACTAAGCGAAACGTGTGCATACTTCTTCATTGCGTTTGCAAGTGTTTATATACGTAATCAGGCTGACAAACATTCAGTCTCCTACCATACGTCAAGGACGACACAGCGAGTGAATAAAATAGCCAAGAGAATCTTCTACTTACTTCTTCATTGTGTTTGCAGGTAGGTAAGTATTTGTGTGGTTACTCACGCTGACAAACGTTCATTCTCCTACCACACGTAAACAGACAACAAAACAAGTGAATCGCTGCTTTTCACCGGAGTTGAAACCCGCGGGCAATCGGACGTAATTGTTCTCTCATTGCCGCTCTCACAAGACCACTCATGTAAGAGCCCAAACTTCATTTACAACTTTTATTCTCCCTGCGCTTGTTTTTATTCCCCTCCAGGACAGACGCCTTTGGGACTCGAAACACCCCACACACACACATATATATATACATATATGTGTATATATATATATATATATATATATATATAATATATATATATATATATATATATATATATATATATATATATATATATATATATATATATATATATATATATATATATATATATATATATATATATATATAAAGCTGGACCATGTGACAGTACAGAAGAGATGGAAGAGCAAGTTGATAACTAATGTAGTGTCGAAATGAAATGTGGCTGGACGTATATCTGATCATTATTTCATTGAAGTGACAGTTCCGAAAGACAAGTTTAATTTGGAAAGGAACGAGAAAATACGGCTATAAGTATGACAAAGGCACGTGCTTTTTATGAGAAGATGAAATCTGGGCTAGTGGAAGGCGCATACGAACGGGTAAAATTGCAGGATGAAGTTGTAAGGAGGGATTATTTGTGCCGTTAGGTGAGGAAGAGTGCCAAAAATAATCATTGGTCAGATGAGGACGTTTGAGTTTCAGCGAAGCAACAACAGACTACTTGGCGAAGCAAAACGTCCAGATCACGCACCAGATCGCAGGCAGGAGCAGGATAAAGATAGGGTAGTGAATATGACGGTGAAAAGAAAAGGCAATATAAAAACGGTAAAATAAAGAAGAAATTACCTCAACGAGCACGTGAAACCCAGACTAAAAGATAGAGTGGAAAGATGGCGTCTGATGCTAAATGCAGTCCCGAGTATTCTTGAAGATTTGGTAAAAAGTGAAGTATACCTTAGTTTTACCAGACCACTGGGCTGATTAACAGCTCTCCTAGGGAAGAAGCAGAACTGAATGACACAAGAGTGGAAGGGGGTATAATGAGTCTGACAACGCTTGTGGATGTGGCTATTCAGGGTATGAGGAGGGGAATTAAGAAGCTGGATAGTGAAGAGCCACCAGGAGTTACTGCGATTATGACTGAGGGGATGACCAAGGTGTGCAAGGTATGTCTGGATGAGAGAATTACTCCAACGGCAAAAAGCGAAAGGAGTAACTGTACCTCTGCGTAAGAGTAAAGGTGTCAGAGTGTCTACGAATGACGCATACCATGACTTATATAGTATGCTTGGGTTGTGTGAGGTAGGCTGACTCAGAAAGGCAGCCAGGGGAAAAATCTGTATACGGCACAAATGGACTTAGGAAGAACTGATCACAGAACTGATGCGGGCAACGTAGTATCCTGGATGTAAGTATAGAAGGTAAGTAGTTCAGCTTGATTGCAAGTGTTCATATCAGAATAAACGCGTGTGTTAAAATATCCACATTCTGCCAGCCACCTTTTCATTTCTATCTGCGTCACATGCAGTATAATCAACAAACAATTCACCTGAACATATTCAACCTTTTTTCTCTCTTCTACGAAGCTATTTCACGTGCCCTCAGAATATGACTCTACCTAACATTTACTCTCAACATTCTCACAAACATTTTCTCGCAAACAAATTCAGGATTCACTAGTATCCCGTTTCTCTGCACTGTGCTCTATTAAGAGTGTCATCTGCAAAGTGTAAGAATGAGTAAAACAACTCCAGAATAATTATTCTATATGTACACACACACACACACACACACACACACACACACACATATATATATATATATATATATATATATATATATATATATATATATATATATATATATATACATATATATATATATACACACATATATTAGAAATATCAACACACAATCACGTGTGGAACAGAAATAAATTTCTGACTCACATCAGGATCGAACCCAGGTCTTTCAGTTGAAAGACGAGACCACTGCCAACCATGCCACACAGGTCATAAAAAGAAGTTGCAACCTGAGTACCACTGTACTTAATGCTTTACCTGGGCAAGCTAACCGCTTGCATACCAGCGTGTTTTCCCCAACTTCCCGACTCAGTAGTGAACCAATTCGAATGAAATGCTGTCAACTGGGTCACTGCTGAGTTGGGAAGTTGGGGAAAACACGCTGTTATGCAAACATTTAGCCTGCCCAGGTAAAGCTTTAAGTACAGTGGTACTCAGGTTCTAACTTCTTTTATGATTTGTGTGGCCTGGTTGGTGGCGGCCATCTTTCAATTGAAAGACCAAATTGATCCTGATGAGTCAGAAATTTATATATATATATATATATATATATATATATATATATATATATATATATATATATATATATATATATATATATATATTTAAGCTACAAATGCCCTTTAATATCCAATTCGCTCTACCTCGGAAATAATATATTTTCATGTGGTGAACCGAAGGGAAATTTTTAGTTGATGTGTGTGTGTGTGTGTGTGTGTGTGTGTGTGTGTGTGTGTGTGTGTGTGTGTGTGTGTGTGAACTTAGCATACCCGTCATACAATCCCGAGAAAGCGATGACACTCATCCCATGAGCAACAATTAAAAAAAAAAAAAAAAAAAGCGACTTCAAAGGGGAATGTCTCGCGCACAAGTCGGGCCCTTTCAATCCTCTGAAGAAATGCCGGGAATTCAATAAGAGGGAAATACTCGTGACTTCTCGGAACAGGCGTGACTGAGAGTTTCCGAACGAGAACTTTCCCAATAGGAAGAGCGAATTCACATGCAGACTCAAGGTCTCTTGGAGATGTTTTAACCCCCAGTGATCGATGTGGAATACGGCCCAGGGTTGTAGTAATTACACTTGAAGAAATAAATTACAATTACAATCGCAGTTACTTTCAAAAAACGTAAATTACTATTACAATTATAATTACATCTGGAAATAGCAATTACGTTATAATTATAATCACATTTGGAAATAGCAATTCCATTACAATTATAATTACCAATATTGGAAATAGCCATTACATTACAATTATAATTACATTTGGAAATAGCAATCACATTACAATTACAATTACTTAACAACAACTTCAGTTACAATTACAATTACAATTACAAGGGGTTTGGGTGAGAGAGCAAACGCTAACCTTCAGCGCAGGAAATCGAGCTAATAATTAGGGTTTCATAATTTATTTCCGGAATAATTACAAATTACATTATCCTGTAATTAATTACATTACAATTCCTTACTATAATTTCAATTACAATTACAATAACGCCAAATTCTGTAATTAATTACATTTCAGTTAAATTACAACCGCAATTACTAAAACACTGATGTCTGTCTGTTCACCCGACAGAGAGATTGTCCGTCACTGTGAATAAAACTGTCGTGCTTGCTGCTTAAAAACATAGCTTTTGCGCTTGCATGCACAAAAATGCAATTACATTTTTATGTATTTGATTCTTTATTTGTTCATTTATCTGTTTTCCTAATAACTGATCTTTTCTTTCTGCATTTCCCATTACCTTCTGTTACTGCTCTCGAGTATGAACGCCATAATATTCTTCGGGAGCTTGAATTTCAAGTCAATGGCCCCTGTGGTGGGCTTGTTCCATATGAATAGGGTTCGTCTTCTGATTAATAATAATAATAATAATAATAATAATAATAATAATAATAATAATAATAATAATAATAATAATTTTTGGTAGCTAGAATTTCAAGCCAATGTCCCCTATAGGGGGCTTGTTCCATATGAACAGAGTTTATCTTCTGAATAATAATAATAATAATAATAATAATAATAATAATAATAATAATAATAATAATAATAATAATAATAATAATAATAATATATTCTTTGGAAGCTTGAATTTCAAGTCAATAGCTCATTATAATAATAATAATAATAATAATAATAATAATAATAATAATAATAATAATAATAATAATAATCTTTGGAAGCTGAAATTTCAATTCAATGGCTCCTGTGGTGGCTTGTTCCACATGAATGAGTTCATTTATAATATAATAATAATAATAATAATAATAATAATAATAATAATAATAATAATAATAATAATAATAATAATAATAACTCACGGAACAATTTCTCTAAAAATTAATGCTGACATATGGAGTACGAAGACGCACGCACTTACGACAACATTCAGTCTCTCCCGATGAAAATATATAAGACGGCAAAGGGGGCAAGGTTTCTTAAACAGACGAACATACATGAAGTTCTCCTCAGTTGAACGTATAATACGCCCAGGAATAACATTAGCATCAGCCTTTGTGACCACGTAAGCCAATTTACATTCCCAAAACATACAACGTTTCAATATAATTCTTGATGAAATCCTTAAGAATGCCTCCAATGTATTTTTCATTTTCAGCAATCCTACCTGCCTGCCTGCCTGTCTGTTCGCAATCGCCCTCTAGCCTCGGTAGTTTTTAAGATCTGAGTGCGGACAGAAAAAGTGCGGACAGAAAAAGTGCGGACAGAAATGAGTTCGGACAGAAAAAGAGTGCGGACAGAAAAAATTACGGACAGAATAAGTGCGGACAGAAAAAAATTACGGACAGAAAAAGTGCGGACAGAATAAAATGCGGACAGAATAAATTACAGACGGACAGACGAAGCCGGCGCAATAGTTTCCTTCCACAGAAAACTAAAACGAACAAAAGTAAGTCAGGAGAGGAACATAATCCCCTTTAATCCTAATCCTTATCCCCCTTGAGAAATATATCGCCTTATCTCCATCACAGGCGATGACCCGTCACTGTTATCTTCCGGTGTTCGCTACATTGGGTCGAGATTCCCTTACTACGTCTCCGATTGCTTCGAGGACGCTGACGATGGGGGGGGGGGGGTATGGGGCCAATATCACTGTCCGTTTTCTGTGCGGATATTTTGGAAATGATAAAACTGGCAAATTTCTAAATGTAGTTCTTGGATATTTTTGAACTGCCGGAACAAATCAATTTCTGTATATATCTCATGAAATAATAATAATAATAATAATAATAATAATAATAATAATAATAATAATAATAATAATAATAATAATAATAATAATAATAACAGGCTATAAAACTTAATGGATATTTTTTAAATAAGTGAACAAGTCAATTTCTGTGTATATTTCATGAAAATGTTAACAAGGCTATAATGATTATGAAAATAATTAATGTAATGTTGTGTTAATTCATTTATATTATATATATATATATATATATATATATATATATATATATATATATATATATACATAAGGGCTGGAGCTGAGGCTCGAAGTAGATACATCATGAAGGAAGTAATAGGGAAAGGCATCCTCATCCTTCAACAGCTTATTTCCACGCCGACGTTTCGCGACGAATCAAAGTCGCATTTTCAAGGCTATAAAATGTAATTTGCCAACATCAATAACAAATTAATGCAATGGCAACAGCTCTTTATGCAGTAAAATATTTAAAACAAAACACCTCATTCCAACAAAGTCAACAATACGTAAAGGAGTTCACTAAAAATCTTCAAAACAAGCCCTACCTATATGAAAGAAAAACCAAGACTAACATAAATAAATAAAACAGAGTGAGGAAACCAGTTGCCCAAACTAGGCTATAAACAATTTGACTGAAGACGATTGGGTATTTTAATGACGGTACAGTCTTCCTGATAATTATGGATTCTAGGATGGTCAAGTCGTTGTTGTTCTGCACTTGGCCCAAGATGGAAAAATCCTTGCTGTCAATATAAGTTTTGCATAATTTCGAATGGTTACGTATATTTGATTGCGCAGGATTAGGTAACCTGCTATCTGTTCTATGACTTATGCCCCTGTGGGAATCTATGCGGACCTTCAACAGCCTCCTCGTGCATCCCACGTATATCCCGCGATCATCCCGGCAAGTATACTTGTAAACAACGCTGGACGAAGGGCAGAGGGACTGACCGGTCTTTGACTCTGAACAGAGACCCTATTGTTAAGGGATTTTTTGGGATGATTTTTAGATTTAAAGCTCGAAAACTCTTTTGAACGGAGGCATGGGAAAAGGAATGAAAGGAGTTGCAGCTAGGGGCCGAAGGGACGCTGCAAAGATGTTAAAAGAGAACAGGAAGAACAGAAACGTCAAGTCGAGATAAAAAAAAACAACAGAGATTTGTCGACAAACACAGTGGGAACAAGTGCAGGATGGAGCACTCAGAACCAAGTGTTGCCACTCTGCACATTTTAAGTATCATAAAAGCTCTGCCAGTAAATAAGGAATAGAACCTGGAAGTCTTTTGTTGAGCCAGGAGCCAGGGAGATGGTTTTTGACATCACATGAAGTGTTATTGCAAAAAGGACCCTATTCTTCGCCTATGTATGCACTAATGTGTGTGTGTATGTGTGTGTGTGTGTATATATATATATATATATATATATATATATATATATATATATATATATATATATATATATATATATATATATATATATATATATATATATACCATACTTAGCCAAATGTCAGCGCTGTCCAGAAATCTCTGAATGACAACTAATAAAACTCTCTCTCTCTCTCTCTCTCTCTCTCTCTCTCTCTCTCTCTCTCTCTCTCTCACACACACACACACACACACACACACACATCTCTCTCTCTCCTTTTTCCCTCTTTCTCATCCCTAACACCCTCTCTCTCTCTCTCTCTCTCTCTCTCTCTCTCTCTCTCTCTCTCTCTCTCTCTCTCTCCTTTAAAGCCCTCTCTCTCTCTCTTCTCTCTCTCCTTCTCCTCCCTCCTCCTCTCTCTCTCTCTCTCTCTGATACACACACACACACACACATACAAGACTGCTTCTTCAGCAGCAAAGGACGAACACTGTTATACAATTTCTCCTTTTGTTAACTTATGCAAAAAGTGCGATCGTCGCTTTCCCAAAGAACAACTCCCATAATTGGGTACGAAAGAATTTCAGAGAGGCAACAAAGCGAATTAAGACTTGAGAGAGAGAGAGAGAGAGAAGAGAGAGAGAGAGAGAGAGAGTTCTGTGAAATATTCACCAGGAGGATCCCTGAAAGGGATGCAAATTTAACTTCTGTCGGAAGGAGTTCGTATTTCTAATGGAGGGAAGGAACACAAAATAATAAAAGAAAATAAAAAGACGCGGAAAGAGAAAGTGGACAAAATGCATGCACGAAAAAAAAAGAAATAAATAAAACAAAGTGGAGCCAGAATTCATGCCAAAGGCCACGCGCTGGGACCTGTGAGGCCATTCAGCGCTGAAACGGAAACTGACAGTAATAGGTTTGAAAGGTGTAACAGGAGGAAGGCCTCGCAGTTGCACTATGAATCCAATTGGTAGGAGATGTTTCAGGAAAGTAAGATAGATGAAAAAGAATACGAACAGAGGTACAGTAAAAGGAATGAAAGCGGTTGCAGCTAAGGGCCGACGGGACGCCGCAAAGATCCTTAAGTAATGCCTACGGTGCACGAGGTGCACTTGATTTACACCTTTCTCTAGGAGAGAGAGAGAGAGAGAGAGAGAGAGAGAGAGAGAGAGAGAGAGAGAGAAGAGAGAAGAAGAAGAAGAAGAAGAAAAATCAAAAAGTTAATTCTAAAATGAACCAAAATCACTTTTAACATTTTGCGAATATATTCACTATAAAAATCTGAATATTACTATTAAGAATATTACTCCATCATTAAAAAACAATATTAGTCATAACATATACACTGGCACAGAAATAGCTTAACAAGTGAACAACCAAATTAAACCTAATAAAGCCAAGGGCGCGCCACTGCTCCTCAGATAAAAGGCTGAAATGTGTGAAAGTGAGATTAACGCCGAAGATATAACGCCCCTTCTACGTTCATAAAGTCTGGCTTCATTTTGATAAAAAGCCCGCCTCAAGAATTCATTAAGTAAACGCCGGCGTAATTAAACACGTCGGAACCATGTTTGTGCGTGTGTTTGTGTGTGTGTGTGTGAGAGAGAGAGAGAGAGAGAGAGAGAGAGAGAGAGAGAGAGAGAGAGAGAGAGAGAGGGGAGAGAAAGAGAGAAGGATGCGTGGCAGGAAATTACTCTTAAAATATCACAATGTAATCAAATATAACTGTTTGCATTATTATATATATTTACAGTAAGATGACTGTTTTTGTATATATATAATATATATAATATATATATATATATATATATATATATATATATATATATATATATATGTATATATATATATATAATGTGTATAAAATATATATATAAGTATTTATGTATAATAAATATATATATATATGTATACATATATACATATATATACATATATATGCAGTATAATATATAACCAATTGAACCTCACCCTCTTCCAAGAATTATAAATGCATCCATATTGTAATGTCACATCTCTCCCTCTCCTAAAACTTTAGCAACACCTACATTAGCCAACATACTGACGGGTGACCACCGAGAAATGTCAGGACCTGCTGACGCATAAGCCCCTGAAATTCCCCCTGCGAGAGGTATTACGACCCTAAAACAGTTCTCCTTGTACTTCGGTGATTTACTTAAGTTTTTATTTATTTATTTATCTATTTGTTGATATACGTGTTTTTCTAATAAATTATCTCCTCATTCTGTATTCCCCTTTACTTTCTGTTACTTCTTTCGAATGAACACCATAACATTCTTTGGAAGCTTGAATTTCAAGGTCAGTGCCCCTATGGTAGGCTTGTTCCATGTGAATAGGGTTCACCTTCTGAATAATAATATATTTACTATATAATTGTGGATTTTTATTACTCACAATAATAATAATAATAATAATAATAATAATAATAATAATAATAATAATAATAATAATAATAATAATAATAATAAGTAAAAAATGCGCCGTTGTTTCTTCAGCTTGATCGAGTTTTCTGTACAGCGTATAATCAAGGCCACCGAAAACAGATCTATCTGTCGGTGGTCTCCGTATATGCATTAGGAGACGCTGCCCAAGAATCTTTAACAGCGCCCGATCCTGTATCGTTACCAGAAGCACGATTATGGCTAACTTTGCCCTTAAATAAAATCTTTTAAAAAGTACTGAGGCTAGAGGGCTGCAATTTTTTATGTTTGATGATTGGAGGGTGGATGATCGACATACCAATTTGCAGCCCTCTAGCCTCAGTAGTTTTTAAGATCTGAGGGCGGACAGAAAAAGTGCGGACGGACAGACAAAGCCGGCACAATAGTTTTCTTGTAAGGAAAACTAATAATAATCATCATCATTATCATCATCATCATCGCACCCTTATCCTATTTAGCAACATTTGAAAGTGAGCAGGGATAAAGTACTGATATGAACCAACAAGCTTTCTTGTGTTGATATTGTATTATAGGCCCTTAAATCCACAGGACATTAATATTAGTGTGTTTACATTACAATAAATCCTCATAAATATGCATCACAAAGATGCTAAATACAAGTCAACGACTTATTGGCAGCCCTAACCGACGCTTCATACGGTTATCCAGCACTGGCCAGAGATTCGTTCTCTACTTACGGTCGTCGACTTGTCTGCATCTTGTTTGTGATATGTATACGATAACGTGCTGACATCAGTTTCCTTGTTTTACTTTAATGTGGACGCACCCTTTTATTACAGCAGTAGGGCCTCCATACACTTCAGGTTTCAGAAGTATCCCTTTCACAGTGACTGCATACTACACCAATTACAGGAAGTGACTATATACAAGAACTGAGCTGCTCAACATTCTTACAGTGCAAGTAAGGTCAAAGAAAAGTCACCAGATGCAAGCAGAATCTCATAATGGACAAAAATAACGCTACACCAGGATCAAGGACCCGGTAAAGAGATAATCCACAATGAAATCCATCAAGAGATTGTCAACCCACGTTTCAGAAGTCACTGGCTGAATGACACTGTGGCAGGAGGAACAGAACGGAAGATGATTCACTGTGTCTGAATCTCCAAAACACCAACCACAGACACATACAAGTGGATGCTGTTCATGACAGTTTTGTGTGACAAACATTTGAATGTTCAGCAAATAGACGAGATCACAAGCACATTTTTACAAACTTCTTGGTGAAGAGTAAGGTGCATGCAAAATGGGTTCCATGAATGCTGACACCAGAACAGAGGCTACCTAGAGTGAAAACAACGGGACACTTCTAACTTGAATACAGGCTGATGCAAACAATTCTTATATGGTATTATCAACCTATGATGTGATAAAACTTCAACATTTTGAAAATCAATTTACGACTCGAAGCTACGAACAGAAAAAAAACATGGTTCTGCAATGGTGAGAAAAAAATTTAAGCAATGCCATCTTTGATTTGGGGTTTGGAGGGTACGATTAAGCTAGACTACATAGGAAAGGGTTTGAACAAATCGGGAGTTTCACAATTCATCAAAACATGGCAATCAAAAAGCATTTGAAGATGAAACGCTGAGTGTAGCTGTGAGCAACTCTGCTGCTGCTCTTGAGCAATGTCTTGACCACACAGCACAGGCAGGCGCGGTTGAAGTGATCACACGGTATTTTAAATTGCTGCCTTACCCAATCCTTCTGACTGCCCTTCTTTGACATGTATTTGAAACTTAATTCATCTTGGTCACAATCTGAGAGTAACAATAAAGTCAGTTACATTGTGGAAATGTATGAAAGTGTACACACACACACCAGACATATATAGATATATATATATATATATATATATCTATATATATATATATATATATATATATATATATATATATATATAAGTAAAAGATAAAATCCACAGAAAATGGAAACGCTGGTGCTGCAGAGGCCTTTCGACACTAGTCCTTTGTAGTAAAGGACTAGGTGTCAGGCTCCCTCTTGTTTCCGTTCACTAAATGAACCCTATCTTTATTTATACTCATTAATCACGTTCCATATTTTCGTGATTCAGTTATACATATATATATATATATATATATATATATATATATATATATATATATATATATATATATATATATATATATATGTATATATATTTTATATAATATATATTATATAATATACAAATAATATAATATATGTACATATACAGTACTGTATATATGTATGTATATATATAGTGTGTGTGTGCATAATAAAAGTGTAAGCAGATTTAATCCGACAAATAATCCCAATTCTTCTCCATCTGCCGCAAAAAACAAATGAAGAAGCAAATACAAAAAAAAGAGAATGTTCAGAGCCCTCTCAATGACAAATATGAAGCTCGCAGCTGCAGTGAGTCATGTGGGACTGACATCCAGTTTAATATCCGAGAAAAACAAAACAAAAAAGGGAGAATGATACTTCCATGCCAACGTAATGTTACTTTCCCAACTATGCTCAAATGTTTTCGGAGGAAAAAAAAAATTCTTGCGACAAAGGGCTTCAACTATCATTTACAATTCTGAAAAAAAATATACTTTAAAAGATTTAACAGAGTATGCTGCATTATGACGGTTCTGGAATCCAAAACAAATGCTCTTTTTAGGAGGTCGCGTTGAATACGTTCAACTAAATTGGTTTGTAATACGCGCTGGATAATGGATATCATCAAGCGACACTCAAAGACGAGTGCAAATTACCTGATATGTGACAGATATGAAACGTTCATTAGGCCAGGAAAATGACTGAAAGATAAAGTAACTGCAAATTACCAGAAACTTGACAGACACAGATGCAAGATATAGGAGAGGTTAAGTAAGGCAGGAAAATGACTGAGAGATACATTAAGCGCCACTAGAAGAATAAAGGCACGCCTTTCAAGAATAGTCTCTGAGTATGTGTGTAAAAACATAGTCTCTGAGTATGGGTGTAAAAACCAGTAAGTCTTCACAAGCCTCAGTGACTGACACAATTGCAAGAGGTTTTAGCTGCAAAAGATAATTCATGATTTTCTGTGATGCAGAAAATCCTGGATACTATGACAATATAATTTTCCCACATACTTTCCCTATGAGAAACAGATGAAACAGAAATAAAAAAAAATCCAAAAAACAATATTTCAAAAATTAACCACAGATAAAAATTATAAGTTCGATTAGAATACTTCGAAGAGAAACTGGTCGAAAAAGGATTATGGGAACAATGGGCTCAAAACGGATTACAGGAAGAATGATCTCAGAAAGGATTACGGGAACAATGAGCCCAAAAAGGATTATGGGAAAAAAGACCTCAAAAAGGATTACGGGAACACTGAGCTCAAAAAGGATGATGGGAACAATGCGCTCAAATAACCATGAAACTCAAGTCCCGGAAATGTGAGAGAGAAAGATTAAAAAAGCTCTGGGTGAAATGGCGTTTCCAAGATATTCCTTAAAGCCTCCATTCAAGACATATCAGAAGAAGAAGAAGAAGAAGAAGAAGAAGAAGTATTGCAGAAAACAAGACTTTCATTACTGGAAAGCATTACTACCGAAAGCTTGTGCTTTTTCACACATCACTTTACTGTCAAAAGTTTTATTTTGGGCCTCGCTGAATATAAGGAAAATCACGTGGCCCAAAAAGCATCAGTAATGCCGCTTGGCTCTTTGCCACGGAAGAAAGAGTGGAAGATATACTGTCATACTTATCATTCATTTGAGACTGTGTAATACAATTCCCATTGAATCTCGGCAGCACTGTCTTGCAAAGATGGGGTAACAACTCACATTTTTTTTCGTCGGTAACGAATCTTTCATTAATTCTTTTCAGGGAATTGTCACGGCCACATGTCATTTGTAGGAAAACTGTCAAGTGGGTAGATTGCCAAATGCCCACATTAATCCCTCTCATATAGGAGAATTTTTAAACAAGGATAAAAGGTATTGAGGTCCTAAATGGATAGATTGCCAGATGCCCAGACTAATCCCTTTCATACAGGACAAGTTTTAAACAAGGATAAAAGGTATTTAGGTCCTAAATGGATAGATTTCCACATGCCCAGACTAATCCCTTTCATAGAGGAGAAGAGTAAAGGGTATTAAGGTCCTAAATACATTTAAAAAATATGATTACATTAATTGTTCTGAAATTATCAAGAGTGACAGAACAACTTTGTACAGTATCTGTGAACCTCCTTTCACGTGCTGTCGATTTCTCCAAAAATCCAGACTACGTTTCGAGCCCTGGGTCAAGTTACTCAATATTACTTCTGTTAAAAACGTACCAGCACCTCAAATAGAAAATAACACATTAAAGGTAACCAAATCAAGTCAAACCGTAATCGTTAATAACTGGGATGTAAATAACTTGATAAAAAAAGCATAGTAAAAGGTAATATGCGAATAATGCAAGCCAGGAAAATTAAATAACCCACAGTTTCTCAAACGAACACTCGACAGCAAGTCACATTTCACAACCTTCCTCGCTGGGGCGATAGATCCCTTCACACGTGGGATTCCAAAGGCCAAGGAACTTGAAGAAAGAGATTCGTGAGATTTCGTTGCAAACTTTAATCAACTCAAAATCACAATTCGGTCTGGGTCAACTTCCCTACTGAGCTTTCCAGACTTCCTGATTGGAATGGGTCTTTATTCCACTGTCCAATTAAGGCTCTGATTCCGCTCTTGAACCAAGCCTGATTTCATTCTCAAATAATTCCTTCAGTTGAAATGCTTCTGTCAATGTGTTGAATGCGTATCTAACGTGTTTTAGCAATTAAATGAAGGGGTTCAGAATCGCTGTTCAATCGTTTTTATCGTTACAGTTTGAAGTTAAGTTCTTGTTACTTTCTTTCCCCTCTTGGAAATGCCACAGAGAAAGGTTTCATCAATTCTGTGTCCGGATTGAAACCCAAACTAAAAGTTTTATTGGAATAATATTCTTTTCTGATTTTTTATTGCAAAGCAAACTGAACTCACAAAGCTCAAGCGTACATAAAAACGCAGAAATCTCATGGATTTTTTTCAGCGAATTTGTCCCTGTAAAAGATGATACAAAAAAAAAATCTTGAATAATGAACAAACATTTACGCACCCGGTACAAAATAAGGCAAAAAGTCCCTGCAGGCAGTGAGGATGGAATTTACGTAACAATCATGTACACTATTAATGGAGTCGACTGCTCACTTGCGTGAAAGTTACAGTACGACCTTTAAAAACGCGCACCTCATGAATTTCGGCCCATTTTGAATGCCACGCTACGCCATCAGCTTCACTCGGTTTAGCTCAATAATTCTCTGAGCTTAATCCCAACCTTCAATCAGGAAGAAGACATTGGCAAGGACGTACTCTAGTAATTCAGATCAACATGAATTTAAATTCCATTCGGATACGGTTGAGCCTTATTTCCATTTTATACAGCCCTCAATAAGGTTTCATTTCCAAGCAGTCATTCAAATCACGCTTTTACTACGGTCAAGTTTCCGCTTGAAACTTGAGAAACTTGAGTTAGATTCATGCTAAGCAAGACATACCTTCAGTTTTGTTTCCCTGCCAATAACAAGGTCGGCATACTAGCTATCTACTAACTAGCGCTGTTTTTACAACAACTTTGACATCAAAACCCAGTAAAGTTTCAAATACACCTACTAATTTCATTCATGGTTAAGGTTTTTCTTAAAGAAAAATTTTCTTATCTACTATCCATTTCAGGGACCACAAGTCATCGTTTTTCTCAGATATCTTTCAAACTAATTACTTGATCGAAATGGTTCTTTGACACAGTGTACAAGACACCTCCCGCTAATTTCTGGTAATATAATTGCATTGTCAAACGGTGTTAATTGCGTTTACTCTTGACTTTAAAAAGGCAAAGTTGCATGATCAGCAGGACTTTAATCTACGCAAATCAGGCAATCACTATCCCCCATAGACAGAAGGGGGTGGAGATGGGAAGGAGCCAAGAAAGTGGGTTGAGGAGAGGGATGAGGAGGAGAAGGGAGAGGAGGGAGGGATGGGATAAAAGGACGTTCAAATCATAGTTAGGTGATGTAGCAGCACCATGTAGAGTCAAGTAAACGATGACTTGGTCGGTAGAGCAGCAACCTCCAGACTTCATGGGGTCTGTGGCGAAGGCTCAATCCACAGCCAACCGGTCCAGAAGGCAGACACTTTTACTTTATCCGTGTATGAACGCACCGGGATACATGCATGTAATCAATGGATGGAGTTAGCTGAAAGCAAATGGGTGTACAGAACTAATACACACATAAACAATGCCACTCAACATCTTTAAAAACATAACAGCACCTCACACGTCTCGAACTATCTGCACCTAACCCGCCCAGTTCTCCTCGCTGCTGGGAGGAGCAGGAGCTGAGATTTGGTACAAGCCATGTGCACATTCGTTACTGGGGTCTAAACGATGTCAGCAGGCAGCCGATCGAGGCTACGTTACCCACCGTAAATCAAAGTCCTTCAAAGGCATCGTGCTACCCCATATAAAAATGGAAAAAGCACGTTAAAACGAAGAAAAAAAAAAAAAATATATATATATATATATATATATATATATAATATATATATATATATATATATATATATATATATATATGCAATATATGTGTTTATGTACATTTACAAACAAACATAAATGAACTAAACACAAATCCAAGCGGAGAAAATTCTTAAAAACTGCAAATAACTACACTCCAGATCAATTTAAGTACATCTACTTAAATTAATTAAATATGAGAAGCAAATACAAAGAGTAATAGAAAGGATTTAAGGCCACCACAAATGCCACTCCTTAAACAATCTTCGCCTCCAAGACAGGAGTACTGTAAGTTCAAAGCTTCACCTCCAAGATAGGAGTACTGGAAGTTCGAAGCTTCACCTCCAAGACAGGAGTACTGGAAGTTCAAAGCTTCATCTCCAACACAGGAGTACTGAAAGTTCAAGGCTTCACCTCCAAGATAGGAGTACTGGAAGTTCAAAGCTTCACCTCCAAGACAGGCGTACTGGAAGTTCAAAAATTCACCTCCAAGATAGGAGTACTGGAAGTTCAAAGCTTCACCTCCAAGACAGGAGTACTGGAAGTTCAAAGCTGCACCTCCAAGACAGGAGTACTGAAGTTCAGCTTCTCCCCCAAGATAGGGTGCACTGGAAGTTCAAAGCTTCTGCACTCCAAGATAGGGTGCTGGAGTTCAAACTTTCACCTCCAAGACAGGAGTACTATGAGTTTAAAGCTTCACCTCCAAGACAGGGTACTGCCAAGTTTTCAAAGCTAAGTTTTCTTCTCTGAGATGTCCAAAAAAAAATAAAAATATATATATATATATATATATATATATATATATATATATATATATATATATACCATATATATATATATATATATATATATATATATATATAAAACTGCATCACTGGACCATCCCTCACACAGATCGATACTAATTTAATTTTCAATCCTTAAAGGTCTTTGGTGTGGTTGCCTTAATAAATAGGGCCCCCAATTCCTTTTATCCTAATTGGGAAAGATCTCTATGCAAATCTGTAAGGAAGGAATGACATTCGGGCATAACTGTCATTCCAAAATAACGATGAAGAGTGTGAGGGAACATTCACACATTTTGTTTGTTTAATATATATACATATATATATATATATATATATATATATATATATATATATATATATATATATATATATATATATATACATACCTACATATGTACAAACAATTATAATATCCACAATACCCTCTTATACGCTTGCCACTACAAAGCCTAAGATCAGGATGGAAAAATGGAAAAATAAATAAATTATGGCATATAATATATACACATTATACACATATATATAAACATAATACACAAAATGAACGCAGGATTAGGTGTAAGTGAAAAAGATTTATTTACATTGGAATTCCTTTTATTTAGTCACTCTTGCGATCTACTAAAGTCACTGTTGAAGTGGTGGCTCCAATCTCAAATGCTTCATCACTCCCAGACTGTTGCGGGTCGCCCCTACGGAAAAAGCGCAGTAGCTGTCATCGTTCTCTTTCAGAAACAAGATTTTGAAAGCGGGCCAGGCAATTTCACGGATTCACAGCCCCGAATTAGAAAGTCATTAAAAAGAGAGTTTGGAAAAGAAAGCAACAACTCTGCATACTGCAGCACAAAGAGTTTGCAAAAGTAGAACATTTTTAAAGTGGCTTGGGACAGCCTCTTGGTAGAAGATGTGTGTGCGTATATGTGTATGCGTATGTCTGCGTGCGCAATGCACAGCTACTTTGCCATTTGAATGCCCAGCTCCGGAATTCATTCTTCGAGGTGAACGACACAAACGAAATCTGAAAGAATTTTGGGAATGTTCTCAGGCACGAGACACCCATGAGAGGGCCCTGCTTTTCGGAATAGAACAGAATAGAACGTACAACTGAGGCCGAAGACCAAGCGCTGGGACCTATGAGGTCATTCAGCGCTGAAATGAAAATTGAGAGCGAAAGGTTACAAGGGTGTAACAGGAGGTAAACCTCGCAGTTGCACTATGAAACAATTGTGAGAAGAGGGTGGAAAGTCAGATAAAAGAGAGAGTATGAACGGAGGTCCAGTAAAAGGAATGATGGGGGTTGCAGCCAGCCCTTCAAAAAATACTACAGGAGACCCCACAACCCGACTATTAAGAAAAGCGAATAAGTCAGTATTTGACAATTAGAAACAGAAAGTAGTGGATCTAATATTCTCTCTCTCTCTCTCTCCCTTCTCTAAATCCTCCAAGAACTATGCTGGAAATCAAAAGACATCCTCAAAGAGCCTCGCTCATAGCCAGGTGCCTCAAACAAAGATGAAAATAAAACAAGACACACGAATATCATGAACGGTCCGACAAGTGTACCCAGTCCCGGAAAAGAATATAGAATTTAGGCCAAAGGCCAAGCACTAGAACCTATGAGGGCATTCAGCGCTGGAAAAGGGTGGTGGTGAAGTTTTGAAGGTGTGACAGGAGGAAAACACTCAAGCTCAGTTGCCACCATGAAATAATTGTTAGGAGAGGGTGGATAGCAAGATGGAAGAGAAGAAATATGAATGAAGGTACAGTAAAAGGGATGAAAGGGGTTGCAGCTAGGGACCGAAGGGAAGCTGCAAAAAGCCTTAAGTAATGCCTGCAGTGCACCACGTGCTGCCCTTTATCAATTTTCCCCCATCCTAGCACCTCAGCCAAGCTCTAACAAATATTTTACGTGCCTCTTCATTTTCATGCAAAAGATCCATCATTTCACATACATTAGATTCACATCCAGAAAAATGACACCCACTTCTTTTACCTAGCCATTCTCGTCACTTCAGCGTAAATGTCGCATCAAACCAGTCACTCTCATCAGCAAATCCTCACACCAGCCTCGCCGCCACTATTATAAAAAACTTCTAGGTCCTCTCAACAAGCAGGCAGACCTGCGTTAAATCTTCAACCCTATGGGTTTTTACTGACTTCACTGCTGTTATTTCTAATTAACATCTCTTTTAGTTTCCAATATCTTCTCTACGGATACTACAATATGCTGACACGCTTGGATCACCTCATGATGTAACCCTAGCTTCAGATTCCCGTTTTTTCTGTTGTCAGATTGACAGCTCGAGAGAAAACGGAGATGTTAATTCATTCGATGAGATCTTGTATGCAGACAAGGCAGTCTTATGACGTCTGCTCATTATAATTTAACAAATGGATCTTTTAAATTACACTTATTTGACTGAGGTGGATTTGGTTAGTTTTGTTCAAACTGTCCTTCCTTCTCCAGTGCAGTACTGGGTAAACGTTAAGCACACGAAGGCATCCTTTAGTAATATAATTGCCTGGCTAAACAATCCAGTACAGGTGCGATAATCTAAGAAAATCGCTCGATAATGAGAAATTTTCCGTACTTTGTCCCAATGTTTCTGTTGCACTCGGGGTGCCTGTTCAGCTTATGGCAAGCTCCAGCCTCAGGATGAAAGTGAAAATATGGACAAAAAGCGACAAATTCCTCAACATCTCCGTCACTTTCTCTGATTATCTCGACTGTACTGCCTAGCCAAAAAATTATTATATTAATATATCTTCATGAAGCCTTCTCCTCTACGTGTACCCGGCACCGTTGATTTAAAGGAAACCAATACACCATCAAGAATGTGTATTGAACTTATTATGACAAGCCTATCGTCCCCTTTTTGGGCAAAGTGTCGAATATGCATTTTTCCAATCACTTTGAGGTGGCTGCATCGATGGTGACTTTATCAGCGTCTTCTTGTTTCAGCGAAGGAATCAAGTCAGTCTCTCTCTCTCTCTCTCTCTCTCTCTCTCTCTCTCTCTCTCTCTCTCTCTCTCTCTCTCTCTCCATTCTCCATACGTCCTGAATGGTGAGAGAGACAGACTTGATAATTTGCTGAAACAAGCAAGCAATGATGAATCACCGCCAAAGCGATTACTTCAAATATTTGAGAAATCCATAATTGAGAAATTCACATTCGACGCTTTCCTAAAAAAGGGACCACACATTCTATTATTATTATTATTATTATTATTATTATTATTATTATTATTATTATTATTATTATTATTATTATTATTCAGAACATGCACCCTATTCATATAGAACGAGTCCACCATAGTGGCCACTGACTTGAAATTCAAGCTTCCAAAGAATCCGATGTTCATTCGAAAGCAGTAACAGAAAGTAATGAGAAATACAGAAAGAGGAGATCAGTTATTAGAAAAACAGATAAATCAAAGTAAAAAAAAATAAATAAAAATGTAAAAAAAAATTGTTAAAATAAAGTTGAATTGTATGAGGGTAGCGATACGTCGCATCCTCGCTGGAACTTCTGAAGAAGTTCCAATTGCACGACATCCTCAGTAGGGAGGCTGTTCCACAGTCCAGCGGTGTGAGGAATAAAGGACCTCTGGAACTGAGAAGTTCGACAGTGGGGCACATTGACTGCATATTGGTGCTTCTGCTGTTCGGCGAATCTGGTTGCTCTCGGCAGGGAATGGGGATCAGGGACCAATTCTGAATATGAAAGATCTCTGTTAAACTGCAACTGATGAAAAATTGACAAACAAGAGACCATCCGTCAATGGTCCAAGTCATAACTGCTAATATTAGGAACTAGAATCCTACAACCATGAAGGTTTCTTTGCATAATTGTAATTTCAGTTACATAAAATGTTCAATAGTAACATTCCACAAACTGCTGCCTCAACATTCTCCTACACAGCTCCTCAATATTCATTTTACATTCCCTCCCTATGCTGCTCTTACACGCCGTGAAACACAATGTCGCCAATATACAGCACCGTGTCAGCACCACTCAATTTACTAGAATCCACTCTCTCTCTCTCTCTCTCTCTCTCTCTCTCTCTCTCTCTCTCTCTCTCTCTCTCTCTCTCTCTCTCTCTCGGTCTTGTGAGTGTTTCAGAAATGTTTAATGACACAGGGAAGTCTCTCCTTAATAATGAATTCTTGGAGGCCTGACGTTCATCAAATACTGGTGAACTTGCAGCAATAATTAAAGGGACCAGAGGTTCTGTTTCTTCATCGCTTCTGGTAAATAAAATCATCATGACGATGGCCATTCCTGAAGATTATGATAATGACGAAGATCAATCAGTTTCCGTATTATAAACAACACAAAAATGAAGGTGACTTCGTGTCTCATCTGCTTCCAATATCTTACCGTAAAGTGACTTACAACCAGGCGCTCAAAAACTGTCTGTTAATCTATTCATGTTAATAGGATCGGAAAGAGTTGAAGATTTTTCTTTTTTACGTGTTTCTGCTTAACTTGACTTCTGCGTCTCTGTCTGTCTGTCTGTTTGGGTCAACCCTTGTAACTCGATTTTCGACCTGTTCCCTTCGTCCGATGGACTTGAAATTTACTAGTTACTCAATCCCGGTGACAATACAGCACGCATGATCAGTAATTGGCATGACCTCTAAGTGTTCAGTGACCTCTCCCAGTATCACAGGATATGCATGAAACTCTTACGGATTTTTCTTGCATTTCTTTGACTCAGTAAATAACTCTTCGGATTTTCATAACTTCTTTTGACTCGATAAATAACTCTTGGATTTTCAAACCTTCTTGGCTCAACAGGACACCAATTTTTCGTTGCTTCTACAGTCATAAACCGGTTGGTTATATCAAAACTAAAGTCATATAATAAAATAATAAAATATTTTTTTAGACACTTTTATTAAAATGCACTAAAAAGTAAAAAATGATTTTTTGTGACACAATTAATCATGTCCACATAAATAGAAGTGTGGGGCGCCAAACATGGAAGGAAATGCTACGAGAAATGAAAAATACTTTTCTTTCTTGCATTCCTCAGTATTCGCCCCACCTTATTTGCTGTGGACATGATTAACTAACAGAAAAATCCTGGTGTGTCTCGAAAAATAATTTTTTACTTTTTAGTGCATTTTAATAAAAGCGTGTTTTAATTTTTTTTTTAATTAAATACCCACATGATTATAAGCAGCAATGGAAGAACAACGGCTAATAATATAATAATAATATGTAGCAAATAATAATAATAATAATAATAATAATAATAATAATAATAATAATAATAATAATAATAGTATAGAGTTTTCTCTGTCTTTCTGAACATTGATTTTCCAGGGTTACTGCACTGTGCCAGTGACTCTTCAATGTTTGTCATTCTGGGAGAGGAAAGCAGTTATGTTACAGACTTTGGTAGCTTTATTTACTGAGTAACGACGAGTGTATTCGTCCAAAACAAAGCTACCCAAGTTTGTAACTGCTTTTCCCGACAAGAATGACGAGCATCAGCGAGCTAGTGGCGTAATGCAGTAACCCTGAAAAATCAATTTTCAGAAAAAGAAGAAAAAACTCGATAAGTTGCAATACAATTCTGTGTATGTGTAATAATAATAATAATAATAATAATAATAATAATAATAAGAGTATCATTCACTGATGTGGCAATACCATGGGACGCCAGAGTAGATGAGAAAGAGAGAGGAAAAATGGATAAGTAGCAAGACCTGAAACTCGAAATAAGGAGGGTATGGGGTATGCCAGTGGAAACTGTACCCATCATCACAGGAACACCAGGCACGATCCCAAGATCCCTGGGAAGGAACCTGGAAAAACTAGATGCCGAAGTAGCTCCAGGACTCGTGCAGAAGTGTGTGCTACTAGAAACAGCGCACATAGTGAGAAAAGTGATGGACTCCTAAGGAGGCAGGATGCAACCCGGAACCCCTCCACATTAGAAAACCCACCCAGTCGAATAGGATGACTGTGACAAACCATAAATAATAATAATAATATAACTAATAATAATAATAATAATAATAATAATAATAATAATAATAATAATAACAATAATAATAATAATAATACGGAGAACAATTCAGTTTGAAAATATGCCTAATACAATGACCTACTAAAAAGTCAGTGTATGATGTGCATTGGCAAATTTTATAACATACTCTCAAGTTTTCCCAGAAACTCCTATTTCCTTCTTCAGCGAGGAGGAAGCAGTTTCATATTTTCTCTACAACGAAACTGATGGAAGTGGTTTTTTTTTTGTGTGTGAATTAGTGAAACTGAGGACCCATCTAACTTGTCTTGTTATTCATGCCTGATCAGGCGAACACGTCGTCTACCAATTCCTTTCAGAGGATGCATTTCACGCCAATTACGTCAATATCGGGAAATGAAACTGAGAGCAATTCCATATATGGATTCGGCAACGTAGAGGGGAAAAATCGATCCTATGGCAACACCGCCGGTTTGAAATGGAACACAGAATTAAGGCCAAAGGCCAAGCGCTGGGAACCATGAGGGAAATTGAGAGTAAAAGGTTTGACTATGAAGCTGAGAGTAAAACGACTATGAGGGGAAACTGGAAGTAAAGGCTTACTATGAAATTGCCAGTAAAGGTTTGACTATGAGAAATTGCGAGTAAGGTTTGACTAAAATTGCGAGTAAAGGTTTGACTATGAAACTGAGTAAAAACTTGAGCTATGAGGAAACTGAGTAAAAGGCTTGACTATGAGGGAAATTGCGAGTAAAAGGTTTGACTATGAAATTGCAGTAAAAGTTGACTATAAAGAAATTGCAGTAAAGGATTTTGACTAGAGAAGTACGAGTAAAGGTTTGACTAGGAGAAATTGCAGTAAGGTTTGACTATGAGAAATTGCGGAGTAAAGGTTGACTATGAGTGAGTAAGGTTTGACCATGAGGAAATTGCGAGTAAAGGTTTGACTATGAGAAATTGAGAGTAAAGGTTTGACTAAGAGAAGTTGAAGTAAAGGCTTGACTATGAGGAAGTTGAGTAAAGAAGCTGACTATGAGGGAAGTTAGTAAAATGTTTGATTATGACTGAGTAAAGGTTTCACTATGAAACTGAGTAAAAACTTGACTATGAGAAACTGAGTAAAAGGCTTGACTATGAGGAAGTGATGCAGTAAAATGTTTGATTATGAGGAATTAGGTACGAGTAAATGTTTGATTATGAGGGAAATTGCGAGTAAAAGGTTTAACTATGAGGGAAATTGATAATGAAGCGACTGAAATTGCAGTAAAATGTTTGGCTATGAGAAACTGAGTAAGTTTGACTATGAAACTGAAGTAAGTTTGACTCTGAGGAAATTGCGAGTAAAGGATTTTGACTATGAAATTGCGAGTAAAGGTTTGACTATGAAATTGAGAGTAAAAGGTTTGAAAAGGTGTAACAGGAAAACCTCCCGGTTGCACTATGAAACAATTAGGAGAGGGTGGGTATAAGACAGAAGAGAATATAAATGGAATTTTAGCAAAAGGATGAAAGGGTTGCAGCTAGGTCAGAGAAGGACACTACAACAGATCTTAACAATACCCACAGTGTTCCGCATGAGGTGCACTGATGGCACCACCACCCTACGGGGACTGAGTTCTGAGTGGAATGAACCAGTACAATGAATATGTAAAGTTCTCTCTCTCTCTCTCTCTCTCTCTCTCTCTCTCTCTCTCTCTCTCTCTCTCTCTCTCTCTCTCTCTCTCGTGTACTTTAAATTCCCTGATTATTATGTGTTTCCTCGTCTAATAATCTTTTGCAGGCTGCAAAATGAATATTTACCTTTGAATATGTAATACAGAATTCCTAATGAACATCACATAATTCAACATGCCAGGAGCACTGATCCTAGGCGTTCTTGTTGTAATGGGAATATAGAATTTAGGCCAAAAGCCAAGCGCTGGGACCTATGAGGTCACTCAGCGCTGAAAGGAAAATCGACAGTAAGAAGGTTTGAAAGGTGGAAAACCTTTTGAAGCTGCACCGTGAAACAACCGTTAGAGAGGTTTGAAAGTAGGATGGAAGAAAGAGAACATGAATGGAGGTACAGTAAAAGAAGTGAAAGGGATTGCAGCTAGGGGCCTAAGGGAGGGACGCTGCAAAGAACCTAACAGAGAGAGAGAGAGAGAGAGAGAGAGAGAGAGGCTTTGTCTAAAATCACCTGGTTTCTGCACTTTTGCAACTTAGTCATTCATTCGAGCTTGAATACGCAATGAAAGGACCAGTGAGAACCACCACCAAAGATTTCAGGGAGCCGGAACACCCAGCGTAATTAGCTGGCTAGGTGATTGCGTAATCTCTTCATTAACATTAAGAACGTAGAAGAAAAAAAAACTTGGCACTAGATCTTTTATGACAATTTGGCTTTTTCATTTTGTCCCAATACACTGAGGAACGATACTCATCTGTCCTTCGCTTACAGAATGTATTATTATTATTATTATTATTATTATTATTATTATTATTATTATTATTATTATTATTCAGAAGATGAATACTATTCATATGGCACAAGCCCAACAAAGGGGCCACTGACTTGAAAATCAAGCTTCTCTGGCCTTGGGAGGCAACTCTTTTAGGAGAATGGAACTCCGAGATCAAACCAGTGGTTAGAAAGGACTCTTTAGCCTTGGTAGGCCTTGGTGTATACAAGCGATTTGGTTGCTGGCCTGGAAAACAAGATTGTTCAGTATGCCAATGATGTAACACTTGTGGGTGCCGTAAAATTTTACGAGAAATGAAGCTGCCCTCAGGGAATGGTGTAGTCGGTGGGGTATGAGGCTGAACTCCAGCAAAACGAAAATACCATTGATTAGCAGAGCTGGTATTTCAACAGAGATCTTTCACATTCACAATTGATCCCTGACCCCCTTTATCTGCCGGTAGCAGCCAGATTCGCTGAACAGCAGAAGCACCATTATGCAGTAAATGTGCCTCGCTGTCGAACTCCTCAGTTCCAGAGGTCCTTTATTCCCCACACCGTTGGACTGTGGAACAGCCTCCCTACTGAGGATGTCGTGCAATTGGAACTTAAGAAGTTCAAGCGAAAATGCAATGCATTACTACCTTCATACTATTTTTCTTGCATTTTAATACATTTTTATCTATTTACCTATTTATTAACTTTTTTTTCTTTTTTTTTAATATGTGGGATCTCTTCTTTTTGTATTTCTCTTTACTTCCTCTTACTTCCTTCTGATGAACACCATAATATTCTTTGGAAGTTTAAAGAATTTCAAGTCAGTGGCCCCTTTCGTGGGCTTGTTCCATATGAATAGGTTTCATCTACTGAATAATAATAATAATAATAATCCAAGAATATTATTATTATTAGTATTATTATTATTATTATTATTATTATTATTATTATTATTATTATTATTATTATTATTATCACTCAGGAGATGAACCCAATTCACATGGAACAAGCCCACCACAGCGGCCATGACTTAGAACTCAAGCTGTAAAGAATATTATGGTGTTCATTCGAATGAGTAACAGAAGGTAAAGGAAAATATAAAAAAGGAAGTCAGTTATTAAAACAGATAAATTAACAAATAAATAAATAAAAATATAAGTAAATTATTAATATTCAAGAAGAATTGTATCACTGCAGTTATTTAAACTAAGCAACCGCAATGTTTAACTATCCAGATATAATCATGGGAAGAAAATTAAAATCCTATGAAAATATTACGGTCAGGATAACTCAGAAGCATCTCGTCACAACATAGACAACAGTACCTGAACTATAGCTATAGGAATGGAATATAGAATTTAGGACAAAGGCCCAAGCCCTACTGGGACCTATGAGGTCATTCAGCGCTGTTTGAAACAATTGTTAGGAGAGGGTGGATAGCAAGATGGAAGAAAGATTGCATGAATGGAGGTACAGTAAAAGGAACGAAAGGGGTTGCAGCTAGGGGCCTAAGGAAGGGACGCTGCCAAGAACCTTCGGT
>NC_089765.1:10703375-10705875 GCF_040412425.1 Macrobrachium rosenbergii | reverse complement strand
GGCGGATAGAAAAAAGTGCGGACGGACAGACAAAGCCGGCACAATAGTTTTCTTTCACAGAAAACTAAAAGGTGTGAAAGGTGGGAAACCTCGCAGTTGCACTATGAATAAATTGTTAGAGAAGGTGGACAGAAAGATGGAAGAAAGATAACGTGAACAGCAGTACAGTAAAAGAAAGGGGATGCAGCTAGAGGCCGAATGGACGCTGCTAAGAACCTTCGGTGATGCCCACAGGGCACCGCATGAGGTGCATTGACGGCACTACCCACCTTCGGGGCATTCGTGCAATATCCGTATCGTATTACAGCTGAAATATCGCAGTTCAAAACGGTGGATCTTTCCGTGTTTTGACATAGGGTACATTATCATTTTTACAACTGTAAGCATCTTTTGCAATTAAGCTGTGAAATTTCCATCGAACCTTTCAACAAAAATCTCTCTCTCTCGCTGCGAACATTTTTCCCAACTTTGAAATGGCAGTGCTCAGCGTAGTACAGTACCACTCGAATTCAGTCCTCAAATTACCCTTTCATTTACAAAGCAACGGAGCAAAACTATGATTCCATCAAATAAAATCTACTTTCAGTTCATGACGCAATGAAATGCCAAAATCAGAGCAAGTTGTACTTTTCCTAGGATACGAACCTACTTTTTCATAGACAGAATGGAATGGCATATAAAATTTAGGCCAAGGGCTGGGACCTATGAGGTTATTCAGCGCTGAAGAGGAAATTGAAAGCAAAAAAGGTTTGAAAGGTGTAACGGGAGGAAAACCTCAAAGCAGTTGCACTATGAATCAATTATTAGGAGCGGGTGGAAAGTAAAACTGAAGGAAGAGAATATGAAGGGAGGTACAGTAAAAGAAATGAAAAGGGGGTGGGGGAGCAACTAATGGTCACAGGAACGCCGCAAAGAAGAACCCTTAAGTAGCTTTCATAGATGGAGTGGTCAGCGCGCGCTTTGCGCTGGGTACTCCATCCTGACAGCTCCAACAGTTCAAATTGAACGCTCGAGTCAAAGAGCAACAATAGCATGTCTATCAAGACGCTCAGAAGTTACTTCGGCGCAATCGAGTTTTCTGTACAGAGTATAATCAAGGCCACCGAAAACGGTGGTGGCCTGTCCTATATCGTTGCCAGACGCACGATTATGGCTAACTTTAACGTTAAATAAAATAAAAACTACTGAGGCTAGAGGGCTGCAATTTGGTATGTTTGATGACTGGAGGGTAAATGATCAACATACCAATTTGCAGCCATCCAGCCTCAGTAGTTTTAAAGATCTGAGGGCGGACAGAAAAGTGGGGACGGACAAATCCGGCACAATACTTTTCTTTTACAGATTTGCCTGCCGTGACTAGTTTTTCAATCTCAATGAAATTTCAGCGAGAATTCCACTGAAACTCAAAACAAAGAATACACGGGAAAGATTGGATAATATATAAAAATTCAATCAGCAAAAGTATTCAGTTCCAGTTTTGCAAGAAAATGGTGGTACTCTCAGCAGTGATAATAATGGTTTCCGCAAAAGATTTAAGCCCCTGTAGAATAATTATACCACAGAAACCTTTCTTATAAACAGCAAAGTAAACTAGTAATTGGATCTTTCTTATATATAATGATATGTACAAGACTACGCATTTAAGTGATTGCCGTAAAATAGTCTTTTCAGAGAAAAGTGATTTTAGCAGTGGTTCTCATATATAAAAAATATAAATTACATTCTTTATATATATATATATATATATATATATATATATATATATATATATATATATATATATATATATACATATACATACACACATATATAACAATAGGTTCAAGACTACGCCTTTAACTGTTGGCTGTAAACAAATGTTTCCTTTCTCACAAGGAGAAATTATTTAGCAAAGGGTGTCTCTATTAAAAAAAAAAAATACTGCTGCCGTTTTATCTGGATAACTAAATACTCCCTGATTAAATCTAGACCTCTGTTACAGGCAGCGTGAATCAGTGATCAAATGACATACCACGGCAAGACAGGTTCAAGGCAATCAATAGAGAACAAAATTTGCGACAGAACTAAACGTGAAGAAAGCCGAAATGAGAACACACGAGGGGAAATCGTTCAGTAAAGACAGTTCGAAGGATTAGAGATAACGAGAAAGTGCTGAATTCGATGGATGGCCGTGTGGTGGTCACGAAGAGCTTTAAGTTTCCTAGAGAGAGAGAGAGAGAGAGAGAGAGAGAGAGAGAGAGAGAGAGAGAATTGAACTGAATACGAAATTTAGGCCAAAGGCCAAGCACTGGGACCAATGAGGTCACTCAGCGCCGAAACGGAAATTGACAGAACGTTCAAAAGCCGTGACAGGAGGACAATCTCGCAGTTGCACTATTAAAAAATTGTAAGGAGAGGGTGGAAAGCAAGACGGAAAGAAGAGAATATGAAGGGAGGCACAGTAAAAGGAACGAAAGGGGATGCAGCTAGGGCCGAAGGCACGCTGCAAAAAACACTAAAG
>NC_089765.1:10658375-10698375 GCF_040412425.1 Macrobrachium rosenbergii | reverse complement strand
AGTGATTCACTTTTTAACTGATGGTTGAGTGAAAATTTATTACAAGTATTATTGTTATGGTCATATCAGTGGATTTAGCTTCGCATTTCATTTTCTCTTCATCCTTCTTATTCACTTTACCCTGTGGGGTACATGATCAGTTTCGAAATGCTAAATATCTATTTATTAATTATTCTTACTTCAGTAGGGTATGAGTTCTTCATTGGATGGGTCGATATCGTACTCGGCTAGCACTCTCCTAGGCCCGCGTTCGATTCTCCCGACCGGCCAATGAAGAATTAGAGAAATTTATTTCTGGTGATAGAAATTCATTTCTCGGTATAATGTGGTTCGGATTCCACAATAAGCTGTAGGTCCCGTTGCTAGGTAACCAATTGGTTCTTAGCCACGTAAAATAAGTCTAATCCTTCTGGCCAGCCCTAGGAGAGCTATCAGCTCAGTGGTCTGGTTAAACTAAGATATACTTAACTTTTTTCAGTAGGGTGTGGCCCACATCTGGGTACTCCTAACACTTTTAACAGGTAAATCATACATACATGATATCAGCAAAGTATCCCCATCTGGGAAGGATACAATCACAACAGCTGTGTTCATTCAAATTAAAGCCAGCGTTGCACTGGAACGGGCTCATTCTCTTAGACCAGTCAGTAAGAGAAAACTTGATCGAAGGGAATGGGAAGTAAACAAAAAGTTCAGGCAGGGATGAAACCCTTTGAACTTTTTAAGGTGCCCATCGGTGAGAGCAAATGTTTAGAAAAGGGGGTCCTGGTACGGCATATGAGAGTCGAGAAAGGAGAATGGAAACATTTCAAAAGGAAGGAAAATGGAGGTCCGAGTCATGGAAGAGGAAACCATCTTTTCCAGGAGAAAACTGGTAAAAAATGGGCAATCGAGTTTTCTGTACAGAGTATAATAATCAAGGCCACCGAAAATGGATCTATCTTTGGGTGGTCTCGGTATAAAGTTCTATGAGCCGCGACCCATGAAACTTTGACCACAGCCCGGTGCTGGCCTGTCTTATGTCGCTGCCAGACGTACGATCATGGCTAACTTTAACCTTAAATGAAATAAAAACTACTGAGGCTAGAGGGCTGCAATTTGGTATGTTTGATGATTGCAGGGTGGATGATGAACATGCCAATTTCCAGCCCTCTAGCCTCAGTAGCTTTTAAGATCTGAGGGCGGACAGAAAGAGTGTGGACAGAATAAAGTGCGGACGGACAGACAAAGCCGTTACAATCGTTTTCTTTCACAGAAAACTGAAAAGGGAAAAACTCTTATAAACACATTCAACAGGATTCAGTATTTTAGCTTAAGCAGCGGACAGAGGAAAGAAGGTTTCAATTTGGGGTATGGACACAAGAAAACAAAAAAGGAAGGACTGATAAAAAAAAAATTTTAAATAAAAAGTTTGAGAGAAGTCTACGCACAAAGCTCCCAAGATTTAAACACAACCTTTAGTGGACGCTAAGGATAATCAGTATTACTTCCCGAGTAGAACACGACTGGATAGGAGAAATGAAAAGGTTTCAGTTGGAGAGAATGATAATAACAATAATCATTACTTAACGGGAATGACACTTACGCAAGTGCTTGAAATTGGAGGGAGTTTAACGTAAAGAGGGGTGGTGGGATGATTTGAATAGGACATTTTTGAGGTGTGAGGAGTACACTTCTTAGCGAACAGAACAGAATACAGATATTAGGCCAAAGGCCAAGCGCTGGGACCCGCGAGGTCACTCAGCGCTGAAACGGAAATCGTCAGCAAGGTGATCTGAAAGGTGTAACGGGAGGAAAGCCTCATAGCTGCACTAAGAAACAACTGTTAGAGAGGGTGGAAAGTCAGTTGGAAGAAAGAGAATGTGAACACAGGTACAGCGAAAGGAATGAAAGAGGTTGCAGCTAGGGGCCGAAGCGACGCTGCAGAGAACCTCAAGTAATGCCTGCAGAGCACCACGTGAGTTGCACAGACGGCCCAACCCCCTTTCGAGGGCAAAATCTGGAGGCCAAAGAGTGAGCGCAAGATGAGGGCGAGTGGCACAGTGCATGCGAAGTGGCGTAGACCCGAAGTGTTGTTGACGAGTCCTCCGAGTGACGCGGATGTGTGGAATCACTCTTGAAATGCTTCCAAATCAAGTTCATTAGTTGAGAAAGAATGCGAAAATGATTGCCCCGTTGCCCTCTTCAAGTCCAATCTTTTAAATGAAGCGGCCCATTGGTGGGAGAAATATCGGCCCCATAAACCACGTAGACGACCCTCTCCCAGAACGCTTCCTCCAAACTGATTTGAATAAAAAGAAAAAAGGGAAAAATTTATGCCTGGAAATCTAGCCCGCCCATCGACAAACATCCCCAAGTATCAAATCCTTTAGTTTAGGTCTTTATTCGGTCTTTACCTCAAGACTTTAGAATTTAGGCCAAAGGCCTAGCGCTGGGACCTATGAGGTCATTCAGCGCTGAAACGGAAATGGACAGTGAAAAGACTTGCAAGGTGTAACAGGAGGAAAACCTCAAAGCAGTTGCATTGTGAACCAATTGTTAAAAGAGGGTGGAAAGTAAGACGGAAGAAAGAGAATATGAACGGAGGTACAGCAAAAGGGATGAAAAGGGTTGCAGACAGGGGTCTACGGAAGGGACGATGCAATGAACCTTAAATAATGCTAGGATGTGGCCTACTGTAAAAATATTCCTGTCGTAGGATGTGATGGTTCTACAGCGGACTCACCCTTGAAATCTATTCAAATGATTTTTTATTAATCCAAAATCGTTTCCATAAGCTTTGCAGGATATACAATTCAGACCGAAGGCCTGGGACCTATGAGGTCATTCTGCGTTGAAAGGAAAATTGAGAGTAAAAGGTTTGAAAGGTGTAACAGGAGGAACACCCCGCAGTTGCGCTATGAAAGAATTGTTAGGAGAGGGTGGAAAGAAAGATGGAAAAAAAAGAATATGAATGGAGGTACAGTAAAAGGAATGAAAGGGGTTGCAGTTACTGGCCGAATGGACGCCGCCAAGAACCTTAAGTAATTATCAAATTACTCATGGTAGCATGAGTCTTGGAATGGAGAAACAAATCCACAGTTATTTATGGGTACGTGTATTGAAAAGTAAATCTCCACAGAGAGCTTTCGGGAATCTGTTTGAGATTGAAAGGAGGAATCGAACAGATTCCCGAAAGCTCTATTCTGTAGAGATTTAATAAATAAAATACACGTACCCATAAATAACTGTGGATTTGTTTCTCCATTCACTCTTATGCTCATCCTACTTATACATTACATCACAAAACATTCTCTCTCTCTCTCTCTCTCTCTCTCTCTCTCTCTCTCTCTCTCTCTCTCTCTCATCACAATTTGTTGAGTCATTTTATTTTTCCTCCTGAAATCAATCTCCACCACAACTAACTACTTTCTAAGCTGCTGCAATCAGCAAGTTCAAAGAATAATTATCATTCTTAACAGAAATCCTTCGATTCCTTTAGTGGTACCCATCATCCTTGCATTTGCGTACTGTCTGCATTGTGTGCTTGCGTGCACGGATCCATGAGAAAAAGAACCTTCGTATCTCCCAGGAATTTCAAAGCAAACTAAGAACTAAAGACTCTCTCCAAAGTTGATTTAAAAGTCGCAGATAAAAACGCGTGAAGCACTAATAAATTAACTATGCCTTGCCTTGAATGCGTACGTGAACCAATGCTGGAAAGGAAATTTATCAATCAAATATTAATCTCATTCGAAATCATAATTTCTGATGACAGAATGCATACGTGAACCAACGCAGGAAAGAAGATGTATTAATTAAATAATTAATTAAATGTGAAGTAAATGTATTAATTAAATAATTAAATATCAATATTAATCTCTTTGCAAACGAGATTGTGTGGGAAGTGAACAGCAATCAATAATCTTTATTACTAATAATTTTTTTTGCTTCCTATTTCTAAACAACTAAAATCTTAACTAAATTCAATGCTAACTGCAATACGTTTCATGCATATCATGATTTCATTTTTTTACAGTCACAATATGGAGGTTAAATTTGCACCAAATTACGTTTTTTGAAGAGGAAATGGATCGAGGACGTTCGATTGCGTAGGTTAGTCCTGCTGACTCAGCGACTTTGCCTTCAAAAGTCCAGAGTAAACGCCTTAACTAAAACCATTTGACAAAAATTAGCGGGAGGTATCTTGTACACTGTGCCAAAGCACCACTTCGATCTAGTAATTAGTTTGAAAGATATTTGAGGAAAAAAGATGACTCGCGGCCCCTGAAATGGATAGTAGTTCGTTCTTCTGTTGGTCTGTTCTACATAAAGGAAAATCAAATACATGACCTTCGAGGCTCTTCACAACAACGTAAATGAACGGACGCTGGTTCGGTTAGAAAACGTGAACTTTATTATTAAGTCTGATTGCGTTTTCATTGATATGAATTCCATGCGACTTGAAATACGATAGTTTGTACAAGAGAAAATACAAACAAAAATGAATATAAAAATAAGTCAAAATTAAAATAAATAAAAACAAAAATACCAATAAAAATAAATCAATTCAAAATAATATAAAAAATAACTTTAAATAGTACATTAATAAATAATTTTTTTAAATAAATAAAAATAAAAATCAATAAAAATCAAATAAACTACTTGTGAGCACGATGCCGGTACCTCTCAATACCTACATAAAGGTTATGAAATCTCAGTAACTTATCAGCTGTAACCGTCATTTTATAGCTCAGTTTCAATGTAGTATTCGGAATCTAACCGAAAATCCGGAATTCAAAGACGACAAGGTTGACAAACGAATGTGTTATTTTATTATAAAAAATGAAATAAATATTAATGAAAATATGAAAATACAGGACTCCCAACAGAGCCTCTTGTAACGAGTAACAGTGGCTGGAAAACTGTTTGTACTCACCCGCTCAGAATTTTCCCAGGACTCTGAAGCGACGCCCACTATGAATGAGTTTCAGAGCGCGGTCATTCCTTTGACACTTTGCTCTCACTTTGACCGTTAGGTCAATTTTATTAACCTGTTTTTTTAATAAATGAGATCTCTTTTTTCTGTATATTTCCCTTTACCTTCTGTTACTCCTTTCTAATGAATACCTTAATCTTCTCTGGAAGCTTGAATTTCATGTCAGTGGCCCCTTTGGTGGGCTTGTTCCGTACGAACAGAGTCCACCTTCTGAATAATAATAAGAATAATAATTATACGTTTCTGGGCTATTGTAATATACACTCATTTTCTCACAGCTTGTGACTCGAACTTATTTCATTTTCAGTGAACTCAGAATTTTAAGATCCAGATTACTGATAAAAACGTGACATTCGCTACAAACTATAAAATGCCGCGACCAGGTCTCTTGCAGTTCCCATCTCCTTGACAAAACGAACCTCCGCAAACCGAAATTATCAATATTCAGAGATAGGAAAGCTTACACCGAGGGCTCAAGAGCATACATAATGAGGGGAACCGACACCAAACCACTTTTTTCTTTTCAAACTCTCGGAAGGGGGCCGAAAGAGCATCTTGTAAGACGAGCCGCGGCGTCTTTACCACCACCACACCAAAGGAATCCGCAGTATGCCGACCATTCTTCCCAAACCCCTCCCCCAACCACCACCAATGTCACTTCACAATTTTTTCCCACATTTCCACACAATGCAGGCCATCCAGAAGCGAGCCCTCTTCGTTGACGAGGAGGGGGTGTTGAGAGGAAAACTATACGCGCCAGCACGAACGCCATCGGCCCCAATTATCGCCGAGGTTTTGAGCCGGGTACGTGCGAGCACACGCGAACGTACAAACACGCAGGGCCCGGGCCTTTAAATACCAAAGGTCACGTGGCAGTAGAGTCCGCAGACCGCGGAAAGACAGCCGCCGCTCATCACTGTTCCACGCGCACTGGCGAGTCACCAGTCCTGCCACACGACCAGACCCTCTCGTCGTCGACCGATTCGGGGAAATTTTGGGGCGAGAGGAAGAGGAGGAGGAGGAGGAGGATGATGATGATGATGCAGGGAGAGAGAGGGAATGGAAACAGTGAGAGTGAAAGAGAGGACCCCTCGAAAAACATTATGCTCTTGTGGCAGAGTCAGAAGTCCGATGGGTGAGGTCGAGGGCGTCACAAAGCATGTGGTTAAACTGGCAAATCTTCGTCGCTTGTTGTAACAATATCACAAAATAATCAAGATCGACAAGTTATTATTCTACTTGGTCTCTCTCTCTCTCTCTCTCCTCCTCCTCTCCTCTCCTCCTCTCCTCCTCCTCCTCCTCTCTCTTCTGTCTCTCTCTCTCTCTTCTGTATGCTTTTGTGCACATACAAAATCTTCCTAAGTCATTCTCTCTCTCTCCTCTCTCTCTCTCTCTCTCTCTCTCTCTCTCTCTCTCTCTCTCTTTGTAAACACTTATGTACATATAAAGGAAACTTCCAAGCCTTATTAATCACATGATATGCTTTTTGAAAGGAAAGGACTTTGATCGCTTACTCTCTTTCTCTGTCATTGCTGACTTGAAGTCCTTTTTTTCGGAACGCCAACAACAATGAATCTAATATTCTCAACGCGCGTATCACAAGACAGTTTTCTGTTACGGAAACAGAGTCGGGCACAATGGTGTCCAGCCTGCGTCTTGCTCAAATTATAATACTTTACGGAATACGATAGACGGTAAAAAAAAAAAATTTTTTTAAACATGATCATACCGACATAAGGCTGATTCACATTATAACATCACGTCACCGACACGTCACGTCACGTCAAAGTACGTGAGAATGTCTTACATGAAATTAAATGGACTTGTTCACACCGTCACGTCACGTCACCATCAACAAGCACACGGCATCCACCGTCACGTCACATGGCGAAACGTTCTCTTGGAAAGAATATTTTGACGTGACGTGACGTGACGTGACGTGACGGTGCTTCTGCAAGTTTCTTAACGCTAAATCTGAGTCACTGAGGTTAGGCCCGAACTGAACGGGATCGTTTATGTATATAGTGAATACAAGGCACGGCTGATGTGTCGGTGCCGTGACGTGATGCGTCGGTGACGTGACGTGATGTGTCGGTGACATGACGTGATGTGTCGGTGACGTGACGTGATGCGTCGGTGACGTGATGGTCTAATGTGAATCAGCCTTTACTCTAGTATTCACAATCTCCGTACACCGGCTATTTTCTTTTATGTAAAGTCTGGAAAGGAATAAGAAATTCTGGCCAAAGGCCAAGAGAGCCCGGACCCAAGAAGTCATTCAAAGTAAGAACGGAGGTACAGTAAAAGGAATGAAAAAGATTGCAGCTAGGGGCCGGAGCGAAGCTGCAAAGTACAACAAGCAAAGCCTACATTGCACCACGTGAGGTGCACTGCCGGCAATAATCCCCCTCCCCGGCGGTGTAAAGTTTGGTACACAGCACAGCGGCTGGGAATGCGTAGCTCCCTCACAGTACATTAGAATGGAAGTCTCAGTGGAATATTCCCAATTAGTGGCTGGTGAAAAACAACAGAAGGCCTCTCACAGTTGGGTAAAGTTAGCCCAAGAACAGCGTAAGAAGTTAGGGGAGGCGGGGGGGTGTTGGACACTTATGTTCAAGAGAACCGAGAACGGCGGTGGAAGAGAGTCTTCAAGAACAGAATCAATATCTAATTATTAGATATGATACCCCCTGAGATATCCAAGTTAGCCGAAGCAGTGCAGAACCAGCCTTCTCATTACAATTACCGAAGGCAAAAATATTAAAATACTAAACATGTTGAAAAACTAGAATATTAAACATTTCAATTTGTGTGAGTATATTATATATATATATATATATATATATATATATATATATATATATATATATATATATATATATATATATATATATATATATATATATATAATCACCCTTCACGCTAGGTTTGTAAAGATTATTCTCTCTCTCTCTCTCTCTCTCTCTCTCTCTCTCTCTCTCTCTCTCTCTCTCTCTCTCTCTCTCATTTTCAATCATTTATGGCCTGCGCCTTTCGAAAGGTTGGGAACCACTGGATGAACAAAATATAGAAATTAGGCCAAAGGCCGAGCGGTGGGACCTACGAGGTCACTCAGCGCTGAAACTGAAGCTGACGGTTAAAAGGTTTGAAAGGTGTAACAGGAGGAAAACCTCGTAGTTGTACAATGAAACAAATACAAGGAGAGGGTGGAAAGTAAGAAGAAAGAAAAAATTATGAACGGAGGTACAGTAAAAGGAATGAAACGGGTTGCAGCTAGGGGCCTACGGAAGGGACAGTGCAAGGATCCTTGAGTATTGCCTACAGTGCACCGCATGAGGTGCACGGACGGCACTACACCCCTACGGGGTATCAAAATCTAATAAAAGAATCCTAGGACGATCTTAAAGAGATGACACTTTGACACGTGGAGAACACAAACTGCTTCCTACAGGAGAAACAAGAAACTGAGATATGAAACCATCTAAGAATATCAAGCCACACGCAGACACACATAAATATAAGAAAATAATCGGCATAAATTTAAAAGCATTAAATACGTTGCATCAAACCTAATAGAGCATCAGACCTGCGTCGACAGCTTTCAAAGTTATCAGGGAACACTCAAGAAAGAGGAAAGTTAAATCATGAACAAAAGCAAACGAGAGGGGATATATGTGTGGCAAGCAAAATAAAGGGATATATATATATATATGTGTGTGGCAAGTAAATTCCACGCCAATGAGGAGGATCCAGGAGTACAGATCTCTGGGGAACTTCATGAAAAAAAAACGAGAAATATATGACAGGATTAAATTCACAGAACCTCTCTTGAGACGGTAAGAAGCCTCTCATTTCAAATATCTGCAAACGCGAACAATTACACCATTATGCGAAAAGAAACGTCACATAGGCACTAAAACTATGGGGTTTGGTCATTTCTTGGATAGGAGACCAACAGAAAATGGATGGTTGGTATACATATATATATATATATATATATATATATATATATATATATATATATATATATATATATATATATATATATATATATATATATATATATATATATGTGTGTGTGTGTGTGTGTGTGTGTATTATATACATACTGTATATATATATATACACACACACACACTAGCAGACCAAACCTGGCGCTGCCCGGGAAAACTCTGGACGACAGTAGAAAGAATGAAAGGGGTTCCAGCTAAAGGCCGAAGGGACGTTGCAAAGAACCTTAAGTAATGCCTACAGTACACTGCATGAGGTACACTGACGGCACTAATCCCCCTACAGCGTGAACTAAGCAGAGAATTATTCAACTGTCAATTGAGCATTCAGTCGACTGCGGTGGGTCACAGTCGCATCCAAAACATGCTGGGAACAGCATGTCTAGATGGAAGTCTAAAATCCAGCTACCCAGGTAGCCTAAAAATGCCTAACGTTGCATCATTGTCTCTAAAAGCAACTTTTTGTTTTTTTAACTACAGAAAACACACCATAACACCTCTGCACGTGGTGCCATTTTCAAAATTTAAAAATCAAATCCAACAGCACTTTTCTTCCCTCGGACTTGGTTAACAGAGAAAGATTAGGCATTAATTCCGATCAATTGTCACCTCTCCCTCACTTCCCACCATCCTATCTGAGGAATCTGAATTAAGCCACGGTTCATTGATTCTATGTAAATTAGAGTGATTTTTTATTGGTAAAGGGAAAGGGAAGCATAAGAAAATACTTTGATTTTAGACTCACGAGAATATTTTTGCCGAAGTAATGTGGGCCTTGCAAAAAGGATTGAAATATCTTTTCAGAAGCGAAAGCGCCTCCGTGATTAACAAACAATGTAACGATTAGCCTAATCTGATTAGTGAAGTTCTGTTAACTATAAATCACACGCCCACGAATAAATAGGATGAGGACATACTGATCACAAGAGACAAATAGCGCTTGAAATGGTGTTAAAACCTCCGTCATAAATAAAAAGACACGTTGAAACGGATTCAAAGGGATAGGCTAGTCCCGAGACCCATTTATCTGAAACGTGTCCGATGTACACTGGAGTAATCCAATTACGTGAAGGATACTTCAAGGCTGAGACAGTGTCATACCAAACACACAATTAGGTGGAAAGCTTTTATTATTATTATATTATTATTATTATTATTATTATTATTATTATTATTATTATTATTATTATTATTATTATTAAGCAAGACACAAGGAACTCTTCAGATGCAAGTGGCAGGAGAGGGTCTACAGAATATAATACAGAACTTAGGCCAAAGGCCAAGCGATGGGACCTATGAGCTCATTCAGCGCTGAAAGGGAAATTGACAGTGAAGAGCTTTGAAAGGAGTAACAGGAGGAAAACCTCGCAGCTGCACTAAGAAGGAACTGTTAGAGAGGCTGGAAAGTCAGATGGAAGCAAGAGAATATGAACGGAGGTATAGCAAGAGGAACGAAAGAGGTTGCAGCTAGGAGCCGAAGGGACGCTGCAAAGACCCTTGAGTAATGCCTACAGTGCACTACGTGAGGTGCACTGGCGGCACTACCCCTTACGGGAGAGTGGGCGTATAAATTCAAAGAGTCACATGCAGCCACCTTTTTTTTAATATTTCTCATCAAGTTACTGGAAATATGTAATTCAATCACATAACAAATTTGAGAGGAAATTTTGCCCCGGGAAATAACCAAGTCAGCGGAACTCAGAGGTAAGCTCACACCTGCCGCCCATAGATATCAAAAGAAAAGTTAAGTTTACACTGTTTCGTACGCAGATTCAAGAAAATTAGGCAATGCACTGTGTGTGTGTGCGTGTGTGTACGCGCGCGCGCTCATCCGGATCAAATATTTCCTGTCCCCTTTACTAAAAATGGAACTGCTGCCTGACCTGAAACAAATCCATTTTCAGTTTTCTGTAAAAGAAAATTATTGAGATGGCTTTGTCTGTCCGTCTGCACTTTTCCTGTCCGCCCTCAGAACTTAAAATCTACTGAAGCTAGAAGGCTGCAAATTAGTATTTTGATCATCCACCCTCCAAACATCAAACATAACAAAGTGCAGCCCTCTACCCTTAGTAGTTCTTATTTTATCTAAGGTTAAGGTTAGACATGGATCATGCGTCTGGCACCGTTATAGGTGCCAGCCGCCGACGCATCTTCACTTGACCGCATCTGGGGAGCAACCGTTGTGGCTTAGAGTTTCATACTGCAGCACATCGAGAGTTTCATACAGCATTATACGCTGTACAGAAAACTCGTTTGCGCCGAAAAAGCTTCGGCGCACTTTCTACTTGTTATTCCTTGATCTTGAAAACTTATACGTCAAGAAAACTCTTTTAGGTCGAAAAGCTGTAATTCCTTTCGTCCAAGATGAATCAAATTCTTCCTAACATTCATCTTTAACAAAATGGTATTTTCTACAACAAATCTAATTTCAACTGAGAAGCTACTTCTGAAAAATTACTAAGCAGTAGAAATGGACCACCTGACAATTACAGGGTTTTCTTACAGTCAGATATGCAACTGCATCTCCAAGCTATTTTTCCAGCAAAACTATCTTTTAGCCTTGTGACCAAAAAATCTTGAACTGATGTATGGTATGCTGATTAACGTAAGTTACACCAAACCCCTTATTAAAATGCACTGTAACAAAAACTCTGCACTTCCTTTCTTTCTTCAAATCTTCAGCTGACAGCCTATCTTACAAACAGAGACAACAGACTATAAAAACGCAAGAATGATGGATTGAATATAGAATTTAGGCCAAACGCCAAGCACTGGGACCCTTGAGATTGGCTCCAAGGGGAAATCAGCCTGCAGAGAAAGAAGTCACAGCAAGAGGTGATAAATAAATAAGTAAATATTCGGGAATACAGAATAAAACCGATACACCAGAATTCAGGAGACGTCAGAGCAGAATCAGAGAGCAGGAATGGGTTTCCTCCTGGCTTAAACATTTGGAGACCAGATGGTTCCACAACAGCACTAGGCAAGTTTTTCGACATTTCGGTTGTGGCCAAGATAAAACACCTAGCAGACTGATTGGTATTGAGCCTGATACTAGAAAACAACGCGAAAGTTTGCAGCAGCCTGCCTGGTGACCGAGCTGCGTAGCAGAGAGGAGTGAAAAGGATGTTTGTCATTGTACTGTATTTTATGGGAAAAACCATAATGAACTCACTCTATTAAAGCAATTGTGCCTTTCTGTTTACTTAGTGAATAGTCTCATTCATATTTGTAATTTCATTTAAAAAAAAAACCATTGTATTGGAATTGGAATATAAGATTTAGGCCAAATGCCAAGCGCTGGGACTTACAAGATCATTCAACGCTGTAATGGAAACTGAGAGTAAACTAATAAAAAATGCGCCAAAGTTTCTTCTTCGGCGCAATCGAGTTTTCTGTACACCGTATAATCAAGGCCACCGAAAATAGATCTATCTTTCGCTGGTCTCGTTACAATGGCTGTATGAGCCGCGGCCCATGCATCTGTAACGACGGCCCGGTGGTGGACTATCCTATATCGTTGCCAGAAGCACGATTATGGCTAACTTTAACCTTAAATAAATAAAAAAAAAACTGCTGAGGCTAGAGGGCCGCAATTTGGTATGTTTGATCACTGGAGGGTGGATGATCAACATACCAATTTGCAGCCCTCTAGCCTCCTCAGTAGTTTTTAAGATCTGAAAGCGGACAGAAAAAGTGAGGACGGACAGACAAAGCCGGCACAATAGTTTTCTTTTACAGAAAGCCAAAAAGCTTTAAAGGTGTAACAGGAGAAAAACCTCAAAGCAGTTGCACAGTGAAACAATTGTTAGGTAAAGTAAGTATAGCTTAGTTTTACCAGACCACTGAGCTGATTAACAGCTCTCCTAGGGCTGGCCCGAAGGATTACACTTATTTTACGTGGCTAAGAACCAATTGGTTACTTAGCAACGGGACCTACAGCTTATTGTGGAATCCGAACCACATTATAGCGAGAAATGAATTTCTATCACCAGAAATAAATTCCTCTAACTCTTCATCAGCCGGCGGCGGGAATCGAACTCCGGCCCATCGAATGACGGTCTGAAGCTCAACCAACTCGGCCAACAAAGGGCTGACAATTGTTAGGAGAGAGTGGAAAGTAAGGTGGAATAAAGAGAATATGTAGGGAGGTACAGTAAAAGGAATGAAAGGGGTTGCAGCTAGGGGCGCCGAAGGGACGCTGCAAAGAACCCTAAGTAATGCATACAGTGCACCACGCGAGGTGCACGGAAGGCATTAACCCCCTACGGAGGATACGGATATAAAACGCAATGCTCATCTTCCTCCATGAAAACTCGTGCCAGAGAGAGAGAGAGAGAGAGAGAGAGAGAGAGAGAGAGAGAGATCAAAGACTCCCCAGGGACGGCAACATGACGTGAGTTCGAGCTGGTAGGTGACACGCTTGGCATACCTGTCAAAATTTCCCCGTACGTAACGTGTTCCCCGCCGGCTCAAAACATCTGCTTACGATAAATATTCAGAGTGAAATGTGTAAAGTACGTATCGGAAATATCTGTAACGTCCTCTGCAGACGCCAAGGAAAATATATTTGAACATGCGTGTGCCACAGTTAATGTGGGCATTCATAACATATGTATGTATATATATATATATATATATATATATATATATATATATATATATATATATATATATACATGTATATATGTATATATTTATATATTATATATAATATATATACACATATATATAATATATATATATATACATAGATATATGTTACAGGCAGATTGCGAAACCAGGCATTTCGCGAAATGCCTGAAATTTCAGGCAGGTAGCGAAATGCACTTAGGGACATTTGATCCCCCCACCCGGGGCCTAGTACTAAACACGGCGAAATACATTTGAACCCCCAGGGGCTAGTACTAAACACGGCAAAATACATTTGACCTCCTCAGGGGCTAGTACTAAACACGGCAAAACAGTGTAGGTGAGTCACTGTTTCGCCGTGTTTAGTACTAGCCCCTTGGGGGGATCAAATGTCCCTACGTGAATTTGGCTATCTGCCTGAAATTTCAGGCAGTTCGCGAAACGCCTGGTTTCGCTATGTGCCTGTAAAACACACACACACATATATATACATATATATAATGTGTGTGTGTATAACATTTGATTCCACAATAAGCTGTAGGTCCCGTTGCTAAGTAACCAATTGGTTCTTAGCCACGTAAAATAAGTCTAATCCTTCGGGCCAGCCCTAGGAGAGCTGTTAATCAGCTCAGTGGTCTGGTAAAACTAAGGTATACTTAACTTGTGCATATAAAATCAAGGAGATGTGATAAACATTCATTCACATGTATGTGTATATGTAATGTATACATATATATGTGTATATATAATCAAATTAATTTTGGTAAAGCACATAAATTGCATTAGCCAAGTCCGCAATTATATTCCTGGCCTACCGCCTACCAGTTGATCCATCTGGGACAGGAATCAAGCGTGGTCTAGAAATAAGCGCTCAGAGCTACGACCTCTTTCCTAGATTGCTTTTGAGAACTAGCAGGCTCTACCCATCTGGTCCTCCCCTCTCCCCCACCCCCTAATTAAAAGGGGAAAAAGCTTGTAAAAGAAAAGATTATATTTACATGTATAATATATATACATATATATACATGAAGATAAAAAAGGTCACATTGAAAACACTTTTAACACGTTGCACCCGTATATTCCGGACACCACTTCTGTATCCCTGTGTCCCAGTGAACAGTAGTGTCCGAAATGTGTGGCTCCAACGTGTAAATCGTGGTTTTCTTGGGGGGACCTTTTTATCTTCATAGTATACTTCTGGGTTACAGTAAAAGACATTTATATATATCTATATCTATATATGTATATACATATATACATATATATATATATATATATATATATATATATATATATATATATATATATATATATATATATATATATATACAATTTGAAAAACACTTTGAGCTGCAGCACCCATGCAAAACCATCACTGTACATCTGGCATAGTACTAGTTATTCCATGAAAGGAAAACTGAACTACGCAACCAATCCTGCAAAGGTCCATTCAGATCAATAGATAGCATATACAATTTGAAAGGCTGCGACCAATGAGGTCAAACTGAAAGAAAAGTAAAACGTTACAAAAGTATAACAAAAGGAAAATCAAGCAGTTGCACTAAGGAGCAATTGTTAGGAAAGGGGTGAGGAAAGTAAGATGGCAGAAAGAATTTGAATGGAGGTACAGTAAAAGGAACGGAAGGGGTCCGAGCTCGGGGCCGAAGGGACGCTGCAAAGAACCTTAAGTAACGCCTTCAGTGCATGGCGCGAGGTGCACTGGCGGTACTACCCCCTGCGGGGCCTTCATAGCAAGGCAAACATTTTCAATAAGAAAATGCAAATAACTGGTCTCCTAATGCAATAACCTTCGTACAAACACAAGTTCACAAAACAACAACAAGCGCCGGAAGCTTTCAATAAGGACTTTCATTTATCGTAGAAGTTAATTTAATGTAACGCACCAAAAATAAGCAGTCTATCGTTTAATGTCACGTTTTCATTATACAGCTCTCATTTTCTGTGATAACTCTTAGGCTTCTTCTACAAAGAATGTGGAAAGATTTTTTCTGTCGCAAGTGAGGCAGCTTTCAGGCGTCCGCGTATAATATACACATATATATTATATTATATATAAACATATATATTTCCCGTCTATCGTATTCCGTGGAGTATAATAATTAAGCAAGATGCAGGCTTAATACCATTCTACCCAATTGTTTCCATAACAGAAAACTGTCTTGTAATACGCGCGTTCAGAATATTAGATTCATTGTTGTTCGTGTTCCGAGGACTTCAAGTCAGCAAGGATAGAGAAAAGAAAATAAGTGATCCAAGTCATTTCCTTTCAAAAGCATATCGTATGATTAAGGCTTCTGTTACGGTTGACAAACCACCAAGTATATGTTAGGTCAGCAAGAACTCAATGGCGATTAACAGAACCTGCCCACACCGATCTGCACCACCTTGGAATTATACCTGCGTTCTCACCCTGATAAGGTGTGTGAGCGCCAAAGCCTCAAGGCCATGTGGACTATAGACCTGCCTATAAACACCTAAAGCAACTTGTCAGAACTCCCTATACTAATTGCCTCATTTGCTTCTATCTTACAAGTTCTCACTCTTCCTACTAAATCTTTTGTTCCATTTGTCTTTCATATCCGTTAGCCAGCACTCTCAGCCTTCTTCTCCTTCACCCAGAAAATCAGACTTCTTCAAACATTTCACTAAACAACTGCTCTTTCATTCCTCCTTGACCAAACGGCCCTGAAAAATGGTGAATAACATTTTCTTCTACGGTAACCTTTTATAACCCCTGGTTTTGCCTATATCTTTCACATATACCAAGAACAAAATTCTGAATTTCTTCCTTTCATTCAGTCAGCATCCGAACCGCTATATTTCCTTTCGTAAAAACGCAAAATTCATCGGTCTTCTGCTGTCCTCACATCATAGACAGAAACTGCCGCACCCATTCAGTTCCACAATAAACATTTCATTTCTCAAAGCTTTCACCCTCCTCTATCCTTAAAAAATTCAACCACTTCAAAATCCTTACTCCACTGACATAAATGGTGCTTTCCTTTGACACCAGACGCTCATTTGCGTCTTTTATTTTACGAATTATATACTTATTGATCTTTCTCATGACACTTACTTGTTCGTGTAATGTCCCCCACCCCCAAAATCACTTTCCAACAATAAAAACCCTTCGGGTAAACGCAAAACGTTTTTGAAAATAAATCCCTCAATTTAGCTAGGCCTACTTTACCAACGTATCAAATATATTAACCCGGAAAGGACTATAACGACAGCATCACAAAACTCACATGATCTCCTGAATGATAATTTACAAATCAAAGTGTAGTCGAAAAAGTTAAGTACGAGTATACCTTAGTTTTACCAGACCACTGAGCTGAGTCGAATCACTCTTTCGCCATGTTTAGTACTAGCCCTCGGGGATCAAGTGTTCCTAAGCGAATTGGTCGTTTCACAGATTCCCTAGGGATTTCGTGATATCCCTGGATTCCCATGTTCCCTGTAACAGAAGCTACGATGAAGGCTTTCACAAGAATCGAGCTGATAATATTCAAGACGAAAAAATATTGCCCTCTAATGTTTGATTATAACGAGTGACGTGCGGAGGGAACTGTTAACAGTACCTAAAACTGGTTTAACTGTTAACAGGACAAAGCGTGCACTCACATAGATTAGGTCTAATGCAAAAGGCTACATTTAAAATGCAGATGTTACTAGGGTCAACTGGACAATATTTACTGTGATGAAATATCTATTACAGCTGAAATCATATTACGTTAGCCATCTGCTATGGGATAGAAATATATAGAGAAATCACAAAGTGAAAATGAGGTTTACTAGGATATGTACACACCTCCAGAAAGTTAAGAAATACTTGAAGGAAATTTGGCTAACTAGGGGAGGCAGAGCCACTATGGGTAAAGAGGCGGTGCTGCAGAGAGGCAGTACAGCCGAGGGTAGGATGGCCCTCACCAACACCCGCAGAGGTGTGTATCTCGGGAAATATCACCAAAATTAACACGATGGCTTCTCTTGATGTCTTCATAAAGAGCCACCAGGAATAGCCTACACCGCCACAGTTGCCGTTATCGGTCCAGTTCTTTCCTATAAAGAGCCGAGAGTACCAATCTCCCTAAACACAACCCACTACCCACAAAACACCCTCGTTGGGAGAAAACGAAGACGCTGAACAGCCCAGAAAGAGAAACTTCGTGGGCGGGGTATCAATTACAAACCAACCAACCCTTGATGGGAGCGGAAAAACCCTATTCAGAGATATTCGAGTCTAAAAAAAGGCAAATAAATGGAAACTTGGTAAGAACTGAACAAAATATTGACGTTCATGACAGCCACGAACAATATTTAAACAGCTTAATGTTATATATATATATATATATATATATATATATATATATATATATATATATATATATATATATATATATATATATATATATATATATATATATATATATATATATATATATATATATATATATATATATAGTATATATATATATATATATATATATATATATATTTTTATATAATCCATTAGTAGTACTTTCAAAATTTTTCTTACACTGACTTCAATACCGGGAGCATTGGGCGATAGCTAACACACACCTACAAGCACTCTCTCTCTCTCTCTCTCTCTCTCTCTCTCTCTCTCTCTCTCTCTCTCTCTCTTATACACAAGCACAAACACACACGCACACACACTTTATTAATTGTCGACTTTTTTAGTTTTCAGAGCAGAAAACTCTTGCCGATATTGCCGTGAACAATTTCCATCATATGCTAATTTCCACCGTTATAATAAAAATGAGAAAGTGCTAATTAACACTTCTGCCCACTTTGTGAACCTTTTTGTCCACCCCCATTCTCTAGAAGGGGACGCCACATCTACCAACGATCACGAAACGCTTGAAAATTTCTTCATCGAAATGAAAATTCTGCCTCGACTGGTAAAATTGGTGTAGGCCTAATGCACCTGAAATTGGAACTAAAGCCTCTTGTGGATAATAAGTAAGATGATTAACTTAACAACGATATCGGCTGTGGATATTTACCGTCATTTCACTAAAAAATAAAAAAACAACATCAAAACGGCTGTAACGTAACACCAAATGGGTCTTGAAAATAAGCATTGTCAATATATAAACAGAAATTCACGTAAAAACAGCTAATTTAAAAGCGATGTTATATATTTCTATAGAATAACACACCTTTCTGAATATGGTGAATGAGCACAACAAGACTACGAATAAGGATTTTTACGTTTTCAAAATGCTTTTTTTTTCTGGCGGTAGTTATATCTTGATACAAGTTAACCTAGGCCTATCCCGACTGTGAGCCAGACTGCGGGGAAAAGTGAATATTAACTACAATCAGCTGGACTGAGATATGCTCACAACCAGTACAAAAGATGAATATAATTAAATTCATAAAAGTTAAAGATATTAAGATAGATTAACTAAGTAAAGCGTGCAATGTGGAGATACCGACACGTTCAAGTAATCGAAATTTTGGCGCAAAAATGCGGGTATGTTCGGATAGGAAAGGTTAGGATGATCTAGATTAAAGGGTGCTACTATTCGCGACCTACCAACAAATTAGGATGCTCTCTACCAAACAACCCAATTAAGACCCAACCAATTACTTCCTCAAACTACATACAAAACCATTTGATCCAACCCCAAGGGGCTAGTATTAAACACGGCGAAACAGTGACTCGCCTACACTGTTTCGCCGTGTTTAGTACTAGCCCCTGAGGGGTCAACTGTAGAAAATGGATGGTAGGTATCATACTATAGCAGCACCGACTAAAAGAACTGGATAGAAGATGGAAGAAGTGGTACTGGAAAGGAAGGATTTTAAATCCAGGACAAGATCAAATGAAAGGCGTGGTTTTGGAATTCCATGCGCACGGGTTCCATTGATGATTTAGCTGTTAGGTCTGAAAATAGCCGAATCCCTGTCTGCGTCTCTCTTTGCTGAAGCCACTCTCATAATATAATATATATATATATATGTATATAAACAAACATGATATGTCGTTCTGCATTGCAAATATGGGTCAAAGTTCGTTTCCGGTCCGAACTCCAATTCCACGTTAGGGCTAGTACTAAAAACGGCGCAACAGTTATTCCTGTACACAGTTTCGCCGTGTTAAGCACTAGCCCCTGGGGGTCAAATGTATTTCGCCGTGCCTATTAGTACTAGCCCCTGGGGAATCAGACGAATGTCCCTTCAAATGTCCCTAAGTGCATTTCGCAAAACTGAAACTTAGAAAAAATCCTCAATTATTCACATATATATATATTTTATTTTGTACCTTTATTTTTTCATTGTGATAAATATTAGTCTGCAAGAATTATGTATACAGAATATTTTTCCCATTTTTTAAATTTAGATTCGAAAGACAATAAAAAAAAATCGAGTAGGGAAGTTCGGACCGGAAACGAACATCATCCGAAATGGGTTACCATTAGCGCAATTCTTTTTTTTTATTTATTTTACCTAATACGGTTAAACCCCATTAACTATCTGCATTAATATCTACTGGAAAGGACCATAACGAACTTATGCTTTTTAAATTACCAGAGAGTCGAGTTCACGGTTTTGTAAGGGTGGCATGGGCCTAAGCCTAAAGGAGGAACATCAATGGCTATAAATAAAGTCTAGACAGATCTTACTGAATATAAATTATTATAATCAGTCTAAACTATGAAACTTGATCCATTCCCATACCTTATTACACTAGATGAGGAACTCCTGCCGCCGTAGGAAGAAGGTTAAGATGCCGGTAAAATCCAAACTTAAGGCCGGCTAGGCCTACTGTCCTTGTTACAAAGTTTCTGCGTTATCGTCCGGCCAAACTGGTTAAGGCTACCGTCATAACACGAACATCAAAAAACCTTCACAATCTCTTCGTGAACGTCAGGCAGGCAGCAGCTTTCATTAAAGCGTTGAATAGGAAACGTTTTTCGAAGAGGGGAGCCGTGACGTCACTGGCTTCAACCGCCATTGTTGTAGGCTAACCCCTTCCCCGCCCCCTCCCTTTCCCGGCCAAAATACATCTTCGGAAACACTTTCGTTAATAATTCAAGTCAAAAACACAAATTCACAAAACGCACTGCACATTCACAACGTCATACACGAGCGAACGTATTACCAAACGTTCCAGGAAGACTAAAATGTTGTTGTGACGTTCCCAAGGTCCCCCAAGTCAACAACCAGTTGCCACACAACACCATATACGAGAGAGGCGCGGCGTTCGAAATGAATGAATTTTTTTACTGATTTTGCCGTTAGTCAATATTCGTGGTTGATCTGTGGCTTCCAGTTAAGAAATATATATCAGTAGTTAGCACGGGAAAAGTCCTTGTTGCAGTTTCCGTGAAAATTCTATTGTTTTAAAGTTGAATCTTCTACGTGTGGCAGCGTTTGTTAACGAGCTATGATGCAGTGTCTTAAACCACACTCGAATAAACATAGATTGTATGAATTCAGGTTCATCATTGGGAATATAAGACACTAACTAGCAAAAAGTGTGTATGTGAGAGAGAGGGAGAGAGTTTGTGTCTGCGTGCGTGTGTGAGAGAGAGAGGTGAGGGGTGGTTCTTAAGTTGAAAGTTTCATCATCGCTTATGCTGAAAGTTTCCATCATCGATGTCCAAAATTTTTGGGGATACGTTTTTAAAATACGTGATCATAACTAATATACATAATTCCATAACTATAATCGGCTGTAAATCTAAACTTCGGCTTATAAACACAGAACTTGATTTCATCTGAACCTGTGATATTTTCACCAAATGTTAGGTGCAAAATATGGTACATTAGTTTAAATATATTTTTTGTGAACGCTACCAGTTGTCGCCGTAGGTTCGACTCATGAAATACTGATGCTTTCTGTTTATCAACATGACTGAGGTACTAAGAAACACTTGTAATCAATAATGAAACAATTCAAAAAAATCAGCTCCCGCTCTGTATATTACAGGGAGAAATCTTTTTTGCTTAAGCAACCTTATGACTTTTTTTTTAAATCTCACGTAAGTAAAATACTTTCACCATTTTAAGCTTTTTCGTACATGATGGAACCAGTCTGAGACAACCAATGGGGTATTAGTGGTAGGTTTGTGACCCCTGAATCAAGGCTGAAGACCTTGTACACGAATAATCCTTCTCTAGACCCATCACCGCTATCAGGAACTCCCACAGAAGCTTCACCAGCAGTTCGTCAACCTCCCAACTATATATACTACGCCACTCACCCCAGTAACCCATTTGTTTTGACACCAGTTTTCGTAGCCATAAATCGATCGGTCAATCCTCATTTTAGACATACACACACTTTCAATAAACCATGTTACTTCATACACTTAAGTGATAACGGTTTTTCTCGGGGGGAAAGGCATGAGACGGCATTTATAAAAACTGGTCCATTTGGCTTGGGAGCTTACACAGTTCTTCAGCTGAAAACCTATCAATATGTGATATCACTTGCATAATAGGCCTATTCAAGCAGTAAGAACCTTAGAACCTATAAACTGGTGATGCCACTTGAATATTAAGGCTGCTCAAAATCAAGAGCCCTTGCTGGCATAAGGCCAACCTAAGCTGTAATAACAACATGCGTCAGGGCAACCAATTTTATGGGGTGGGCTTCTTCCATATGAATAGGGTTCATCTTATGAATAATAATAATATAATAATAATTATTATTATTATTATTATTATTATTATTATTAATATTATTATTATTATTATTATTATTGTTATTATTATTATTACAGAGGTGTAAAGGTAAATGTATATATTAGAAATATATATTTGTATACGTACTTCTAATATATATATTTACATTTACATTAATTGTGAATTCTTCACCATTTATGGACTCATGCTAGCATGAGGTTTTTATGAAATAATAACAATACACAACATAATAATAATAACACTAATAATAATAATAACATGCCAATTTTACTGATGCCTTTAAAGAGCTACGGGAACCTCACAGCCAAGTAAACACTGACGCAGCATTTATCAAAGCCAGCTGTCGTTCTGAGAATTGTTTCCCATCATAGATCTGGTTATCAAAATCAGAGAATTTCCTGCAGTGAATTTCTCCAGATACTTCTTTTTGATGCAGGACCAAAATGTTTCGGTATCTGGACATTTCCTGTGCTTGAATTATCCACCGTAGGAAAGTACGTTGTACATATATACATGTGTATATATATATATATATATATATATATATATATATATATATATATATATATATATATATATATAATCATGAAGCTGCAAATGCCGTTTTAATATCAATTCACGCCACTTCGGGAATATCCCCGATGGGGAATTATCACCGAAGGGGAACTTTGTAAGTGATTAATGGATCGGTACCGCCGGGTCTCGATCCCTCGACACAGTACTTTCCAACAACCCGGTGGTACCGAGACATTTCTCACTTATAAAATTCCCCTTCGGTGATAATTCCCCTTCGGTGATAATTCCCGAAGCAGCGTGAATTGGATATTAAGCGACATTTGTAACTTCATGATTGTCTATATACAATATATATACAATGTATTTTACCAGACCACTGAGCTGATTAACAGCTCTCCTAGAGAGGGCTGGCCCGAAGGATTAGACTTATTTTACGTGGCTAAGAACCAACTGGTTACCTAGCAACGGGACCTACAGCTTATTGTGGAATCCGAACCACATTACAACGAGAAATGAATTTCTATCACCAGAAATAAATTCTAATTCTTCATTGGCCGGTCGGAGAGTCGAAAGCTGGGCCAACAGCGATAACAGCCGAGCTCTACCCACCCATCCAATGAAGAACTGTATTTTCCTTGCCGATGGATAATTCAAACTCGGGAAATGTTCAGATACTGAAACATTTTGGCCCCGGCATCAAAAAAAGAAGTGTCTGGAGAAATTCATTGCGGAAAATTCTTCGATTCTGATAACCGGATCCATGATGGGAAACAGTTCCCAGAACGACAGCTGGCTTTTCATAAACGCTACGTCAGTGTTTACTTGGCTGTGAGGTTCCCTTAGTTCTTCAAAGGCATCAGTAAAATTGGCATGTTGTTGTTATTATTATTATTATTATTATTATTATTATTTCATAAAAATTCATGCCAGCATGAGCCATTAAAATGCAGGAAGAAAATCCATGCATGGTGTAAATATAAATATATATATATATATATATATATATATATATATATATATATATATATATATATATATATATATATATATATATATATATATATATATATATATATATATATATATATATATATATTAGAAATCCTTATACAAATATATATTTCTTGTATATATTACATTTACACCACTGCATTTTCTTCACAATTATTATTATTATTATTATTATTATTATTATTATTATTATTAGGGACTCAAGATTTTCTGTTCATTTCTTATTCATTTTGTCTGTCTGTCTGTCTGTCTCTTTGAATAGAAAACCTTTAGTCCTGAACTAGAACCCAACTTGCTTTTGCTTCTGGCGAAGAGAGAGAGAGAGAGAGATAGCAGGGGGTGAGTGGGGGTTGGGGTTAGAGGGAGAGACGCACAAGCTGTCACTGTGACGTTCTGAAGGTAATAATAAAAAAAAAAGATAACTCTGTCTATAAATAAGAGGCAGAGGAAGGCGGCGGCACTGTCAGTAGAAAACCAAAAATGGTAAGTAACAGATGCGTTTGTTTTGGGGGGCGAGAATTCCACTTCACTTTGGGGCAGAACCTCTCTGAGTAAATTGTAATTTTGAAAAATAATTAGTGCTGGGGATTTTTACGTGCCTTTTGCATAAACGCCACATTTCTTAGAAGCTTCGAAAAGTACCAGGATATATATATATATATATATATATATATATATATATATATATATATATATATATATATATATATATATATATATATATATATATAAAGAGAATAGACAGTGTAGGAGAATCTTAGAAGCTGTACCGGTCAATTATATCTTGATAAAAGTAAGTGAGGGCTTCCACACGGTTTTGTCTGTCCGTCCGCACTTTATTCTGTCCGCACTTTTTCTGGCCGCCCTCAGATCTTAAAAACTACAGAGGCTAGTGGAATGCAAATTGGTATGTCGATCATCCACCCTCCAGTCATCAAACATACCAAATTGCAGCCCGCTAGCCTCAGTAGCTTTTATTTTATTCAAGGTTAAAGTTAGCCACACTCCTGCTTCTGGCAACGATATAGGATAGGCCACCACCGGGCCGTGGTTAAAGTTTCATGGCCCGGGGCTCATACGGCATTAAACCGAGACCACCGAAAGATAAATCTATTTTCGGTGGCCTTGATTATACGCTGTAGCGGCTGTACAGAAAACTCGATTGCGCCGAATATATTGTTTACTTGTTTTTGATCGCGATCATTTTTTATGAATAAGATTACCGTGTTATCAAGCCTAGTCAGTAAATGACAGAATAAAAGGCGACAGAAGCCTGTGTCTTGGATTTGCATCAGTCCGTGTTGCTCGAAAAAAAGAAATAGAACTTAATTAAACAGAAAAAATATAACTATATAATCGCTGGCAAGTCTCAGACCACGCCATCGCGACTATGAACTTCTCCGACAATTTCTGAGTAGGCCCTCACTTTCCCTCAGAAGCATAAAGCGATAACCGTTGCTGCTAAAATGATTGTTCTTCAAGTCCCGGATGATTTGAAGAATACGAAATATTTGAGTGATTTCCTTAAGAGCAGTTCGCGAAGGAATAGTTGGTCTTCTCTTTCTGTATTTCCCATTACCTTCCGATGCTTCTTCCTAATGAAAACCTTAATATTCTTTGGAAGCTTCTTGAATTTCAAGTCAGTGGCCCCTGTGGTGGGCTTGTTCCATATGAATAGGGTTCTTCATCTTCTGAATAATAATAATAATAATAATAATAATAATAATAATAATAATAATAATAATAATATCAACCATATTCTTCGGAAGCTAGAATTCCGAGTCAGTGGCCCCTGTGGTGGGCTTGTTCCATATGAATAGGGTTCATCTTCTGAATGATAATAATAATAATAATAATAATAATAATAATAATAATAATAATAATAATAATAGTATTAACCATATTCTTTAGCTAGAATTTCAAGACAATGGCTCTGGTGGCTTGTTCCATAGGAATAGGTTCATCTTCTGAATGATAATAATTATAATAATAATAATAATAATAATAATAATAATAATAATAAACTTAATAATAATACCAATAAGCTTCCTTCCCGAAACAGAAAGGACCTGTGGTGGCTCTTCTGGCGCTCTGTGCCCTGACCTTGACCTCTGGTCAGGAAGCGGAATGTTCCAGTAGTATATCAGCTCAGTGCCCAGCTGTTGACCCAGGTGGGTATCACGACTTTGCTCTTGGGTCAAATTTGAAGGAAAAAATACCCTTTTTTTTTACTAGAAAGATGTGTTCAAACTGAGTATGATGTAGATATAATATTATGTTATGTTAATGATCTTATTTAAGCAGACATATACATATACATATACTATACAAATACATATACATACATATACATATATTTCCTGTCTCATCAGGAATCGAATCAGCCTCTCAATGACAGGCCAGGGTGTTGTTACCAATGGACCACAAACACATTTCCCTGAAACGCTGCTCACATGTTCATTATTCCATATATAATATATATATATATATATATATATATATATATATATATATATATATATATATATATATATATATGTATATATATATATATATATATATATATATATATATATATATATATATATATATATTATATAAAGGAAAATCATCATACTATGACAAACATCTACAAAGTCTCAACAAGACACACGACTCACGGAGCGACTTTCCTTCTTTCCATCCCCGTTTCATTGTTATCATTATCGTTAATTATAACTATTGTCATTTCTATTATTATTAACCATCTCTCTCCATCTGGGCAACCCAGAAACCCCTGTCTACCTGGCCGTCCCAGAGAACTGCCTGGAGTACTGCGAGTGCTCCAACGGCGTCGCTTGGCTCTTCCAGTGCGACGTTGACCAGGCCTGGGACGACTCTCTGAAGCGCTGCGACTTCATAGACAATGTGGACTGCGGCGGTCGTCCCATTCCGCCGTTCTAAGTGTCGTTCTTGCTGCAGCAGTCGATGAAGTGGCGGAGAAACTGGTGGAAACTCGATAAACAAAAGAGAAGATGCAGACTGCAAAAAGAGAGTAGCTGATTTAAGTCAATTCTGGTCAGAACGGGACATCAAAAATGGCAATTTTTTTTTTTTCATTTCTTATTCCTGTTTTCTTTTTTTAGTGGTACAAACAGGCCATTCAAGGATTGTATTTCATTTAAGAAGATGCCAATTTTATGTAAAATAAAAACCAAAATTAATGTAATAAAAGCACCAGTGAAAATATGAAATAATGTCAGTTTGCCAGAGGACTCTGAGCTTAAGGAATAAAGGCAACCTTGATGTTATAAGAGAAGTTAACTTTAATTTTGAAATAAAGAACTTGAAAGAGGATCATACGTACAGAGAAGTATATCGTGCAAAGTACAGTACTTATTATTATTATTATTATTATTATTATTATTATTATTATTATTATTATTATTATTATATTCAGAACATGAACCCTATTCATATGGGATAAGCCCACCACAGGGGCCACTGACTTGAAATTCAGGCTTCCAAAGAATATAATGTTCATTAGAAAGAAGTAACAGAAGGTTATTTGAAAAGAAAAAGCAGATTAACAAATTATTAAATATATAGATAAAAATGAAAGTAAATTATCAAAATAAAAGGAGAATTGCTTCAGAAAAAATAATTCCTCTGGAACTAACAAGTTCAAGAGGCGCATTTACTGCATATCGGTGCTTCCGCTGTTCAGCAAATCTGTTTGCTCTCAAAGAAGATCAGGGATCAACTGTTAATTTGAAAGATCTCTGATGAAATACAAAAACTGACACACAAGAGACCATCATCCGTCGATGGGCCAAGTCAGAACTGCTAATATTAGGAAAAACAGAAACATCCACGCCGGAGAATAGTATTCTAATAAAGGTGGGACAAATAACCTAAAACAGGTTGCAGTAATTTTATCAGCTGTAAATATATGAGGCATTTGCCGACACTTTCTACGTTTTACAGAAGTAAGATGTGAGTCAAAAATGACACCAAGAATATTTGAGGCATCAGACTTATTCAGCAAAGTCCCATCCACCTGAAGGGGAGGATGAAGTGGAAAATCTGTACGAGATCTGCCAATCGATGGTGTTTTCGTTTTACAGGAGTTCAGCCTCATATCCCACCGACTACAACAATCACTAATCTGCTCCATGTCACAACTGAGACTAAGGGCAGCTTCGTATCTCATAAGTGAAGACAATATTACACCCACAAGTGTTGCATCATCGACATGCTGAGCAATCTTATTTTCCAGGCCAACAACCATATCACTTGTATGCACTAAAAATAAAAATAACAGTGGACCAAGGACATTACCCTGTAGAACCCCTGACACAATAGGTCTTGGTTCGCTTAAGATACCATCAACAGCTGCTCGCTGCTGCCTACCAACTAAGGAGATCTTGAAGTAATCGTAAAACACCAACTCCAACATTCTGAAATTCATAACAATCGAAAACAGCACTAAAATCTATCTGAATTACTCTGCACTCAAATCCCTTATAAAGGTTCTCTTGCAAATGACATGTCAAATCAAAAAGTGCATTGCAGGTACCTAACTGGCTCCTGTATGCATGTTGACCATCAAATAGCAATCCTTTAGATTCCACATGCTTATTTAGTAGCTTAAAAATAAGTTTTTCTACAACTCTGGAGAGCACAGGGAGAATAGAAATTGGCCTGCACAGTAGTTACTGCAGTCTGCAGATATGCCACTCTTTGGAACAGGCACTGTATCACTGAGCTTACGCTCATCCACAAAGATACTACGTCAACATAAAAATCTATAGAATCTAGTAATCTTGGGAGACAACACACTAGAAACTTTTTTTAAAAAACAAAGGGAAGAAACCATCAGGATCTTCTTAACTCCAGCTATCAAGCTTACCCAGAATTTTCTTAACATACCTACAGCGAAATGCAAATTTTGTAAGAACAGGTTCAGGATGACAAGTATCAGGGAGAGGCACAATCCTCAGCCGGTTGCTTAGCTTCAAAAGCTCGTTGAAGCAGTTCAGCCTTTTCTCTAGGGTCAGTAATCAACCTACCATCATCTGTTGGTAGCAGTGGAATGGAAGACGAGCCTGACCCAAAGATAGATAAGGTCAGTTTGCTCCACCACAGATGAGGCTGAGTAATTCTCTAAAGTTCCCTCTTTAAGGAATTATTGTAATTTCTCTCAGCTGTGTAGTAAGTTCTGTTCACAGCACGGCGAGACTCAACAAAACTGGGGTAATTTGCATGTGAATGGTTCAGTCACCATGTGTTGAATTTGGCCTGTTTGTCATGGGAGGCTATTTTACCAGAACGCAAACAAAAGACAAACACACGTCCCCAGAAAATTCGTGTCGAAACAAAGTTTTCAGATAAACCTCTACAGCTTTGCATGCTCCATAAAGTGTTTGAATTTCTTCAAAGATATTTACCGTATTCGATACCTCTCCCTGTGAACTTGGACACAGGTTGTATGTATATATACTGTATATATGTACGTATGGACCTTCTGGTATAAATACCGCTTTTCTGTAACTTTTTCTCATTCACTATTTGCCTGGGGAGAAGACGGTTTGGTCTCTGAAAATATAGCCTTTACTTTTCTACATTTTGGCGTTTTTATGGTCTTTATATTTTGATGGAATTTGTTTTAAAAGAAAATACTTCAGTCGTGTATATATATATGTATGTATATATATATATATATATATATATATATATATATATATATATATATATATATATATATATATATAGATATATATATATATATTATGTGTGTGTATGTACATATATATATATATATATGTGTACATATATATACATATATACTGAATGTGGATAACTTTGAACTGAGTGTATGCACATAAACCAATAACCAAGTGGACACCAGAAGCTGATCTCCCTAGAACCATAAGAAATGAAGTAAATGTATAGGGTCCTCTCGAAACAAAACGGAAGAGCAAGGAACAGTGTCTAAATTTACAACAGCCAACCCACATTTGATCGTAAGAAGGACCTTGAACACCTATAGCCTTAACCTATTGTGCCAAAAACAATATTAGCTTTGCATTTGACAAATCATGGTGCAGTTTAACACTGACGTGATGCTTCTCCTTGGTCTTGGGATGTATTCCTAAAAAGAGAGTTCATTTATTGGCTATAGGAACGTATTTATTTCTAGACAATCCCATTTTAAGGACGGATTACATATGTAGACCTATGGAACGGCCAACCCAGTGCCTCCATCTGTCTCAGTCCAGGAGGAGAACAGCTTACAGAAAAAGATGAGTCAACAGAATGCCGCTCCATTCCGACGGCAATACTCCATTCCCATTTTAATAACAAAAAAAGGTACACTGTTTTGGGAACGCAAAAATTAGAAAGAATTCCATAGTCAGCAGGAGGAGCAAAATGAGACTTAGGCCTACAGATCTTCACAGGGCTAACTGTGGAGGCGAGATGGGATCCTCTTTGCGCGGCCCGAGATCAAAGGGATTATGAATATAAGGGAGTACAGGGGAACAGAATAGAGTAGAAGAATATAGAATTTAGGCCAAAGGCCAAGCCCTGCGACCTATGAGGTCATTCAGTGATAAGCGGAAACTGACTGTAAAAAGGTCTGAAAGGCGTAACAGGGGGAAAAACTCTCAGTTGCACTTATGAATCAATTGCTAGGAGAGGGTGAAAAGTAAGATGGAAGGAATTATAAACGGAGGTACAGTAAAAAGGAATGAAAGCTGTTGCGCAAAGGTCCTTAAGTAATGCCTACAGTGGTGCACTGCCGGCGCTTCTCCCCGGCTGAGAAAGATGGCAGATATCTCAGGCAGTAATGAGACAAGTTAGGCCGATACAAAGCATGGGTTTCCTGACCTAGAGAGAGAATGAAGACTTCCTCTAACTTTTACAGATATACAGATTTGCCAACGATATATATATATATATATATATATATATATATATATATATATATATATATATATATATATATATATATATATAATATATAAATATAAATAAAGATAAAATCCATGAAGAAACGAAACATATTCAACGTAAAACTACACATGAGAACCCACCCGAGCAATGGAAGTGAGAAAACTAAAAAAAAAAAAAATAAGAAATGAGATGTGAAAAAAAAAACAAGACATTGCTGTTTTTGATGTCTCATCCTTTTATTTTACGTTAAAAGAAAGAAATATACAATCCTTGAATGACCTATTTGTACCACAAAACAAACGACAATAGGGATAAGAAAATAGATAACCCAGATTTTGTTTTTGATGCCTCATACTTTGAATGGTTCTGACCAGAATGGACGCAAATCAAATCACTCCCTCTTGCATTCTGCATCTTCTCTTTTGTTTATCGAGTTTCCACCAGTTCCTCCGTCACTTCATCTACTGCTGCAGCAGGGACGACCCTCAGAGCGGGGGAATGGGACGACCCCCGCAGTCCACGTTGTCTATGAAGTCGCAGCGTTTCAGGCTGTCGTCCCAGGCCCGTTCAATTCCACATTGGAAGAGCCAAGCGACGCCGTTGGAGCACTCGCAGTACTCCAGGCAGTTCTCTGGGACGGCCAGGTAGACAGGTGTGGCTGGGTTGCCCAGATAGACAGAGATGGTTAATAATAATAATAATAATAATAATAATAATAATAATAATAATAATAATGGTAAAAAAGGAGGTGGAAAGAAGGAAAGTTGTTTTGTGAGTTGTGTCCATTTTTTTTTTTTTGAGGATTTGTAGCAGTTTTCAAGCGCGTACTCCCCGTAGGGATTAGTGCCGTCAGTGCACCTTGTGCGATGCACTGTAGGCATTACTTAAGGGTCTTTGCAGCGTGTCTTCCTAAGGTCCCTAGCTGTAACCCCTGCCGTTTCTTTTACTGTGCCTCCTTTCATATTCTCTTCCTTCCATCTTACTTTCCACCCTCTCTAACAATTGTTTCACAGTGCCACTGCTTTGAGGTTTTCCTCCTGTTACACCTTCCAGACCTCCTTACTGACTGTCAATTTCCGTTTCAGTGCTGAATGACCTCACAGGTCCCAGTGCTTGGCCCTTGGCCTAAATTCCATATTCAATTCAATTCGCTTCAAGAGCGCACGAGCACTTCCATGCGCTTTGTGAGGTAACGGAAGAAAGTTATAAAGGAAAGAATCTGCAGATATTCAATAATCCAGGTTTTCAGGGAAAGGCGATTGATTACGTCACATTTTTTTCAAAGCTCCAACGTTTCGCATCACGTGATTCATTGTCAAGGCTGAAAGCAGGTAATAAAGTTATGGTGCCTTTTGTGTGTGTGTGTGTGTGTGTGTGTCTTTTTATTGTTCTTTTTTTGTACAGCTTTTCTATATAACTTGAGAGAAAAAAATGTATAGGATTATTTATATTGTTTTATTATCTGCCTTCAGCCTTGAAAATGCATCATGATGTATATATACATATGTATATATATATATATATATATATATATATATATATATATATATATATATATATATATATATATATATATATACTTATATATATACATATATATAAAATATATATATTTATATATACATTAATATATATATAAACATACATATACAAAGATATGTATATATATAAATGCGTATTAGAAGAATTTAACTTGGTAATATTACTGATTATTATATTTATTAATCTGATTTTATTCCTCTATTCATTGACGAGAATTTTATTCAAGTTCTCACCTGGGTCTACCGCTGGGCAGTCGTCCGAGATGCTTTCGTCGCACTGGTCAAACTCAGCTGCCAGAGTCAGGGCACAGAGCCCCGCCAGAGTCCACGCAAACACGAACAGTGCTCTCTGTCAGTGAGAGAAGAAAAACACTCGGTTAATAAGAGCTTTGTTTTACTGTGTGTACGAATCTCTCTCTCTCTCTCTCTCTCTCTCTCTCTCTCTCTCTCTCTCTCTCTCTCTCTCAGACCTAAGTTACTTTGGAAACACACTTTCTGTTCATCACTAAACCCACATAAGTACGATTTGGCTGATCAAGAAGAAAGCTTGCTCTTAAACATCGGTCTAAAGGCCTCTGATGAACTTACCACCATGTTGAAATGCTTGCCTGTGGAGTAAAGCATAAGCTTAAACTGGGTATTTATTGAAGGAAACCAGTCACCTTTTTTTTTTTATATGAGAGAAAGCACTGCTATCAGTGGCCGTTATTTGTTTCTTATGTCGAGACGAAACAGGGTTCATAACTGCTTTGCAAAATCACACGTTGCGTAATTTTTTTGTCCGTGGGAACCAATGACGTGAGCCGATGGCTTGACTGTTTCTGTTATGACTAAGATTTCCACTCGAGACCAATCCTGTCTTTCCCAGCGTTTTTCCAGGAGCCGATAGTGCTTGGTTGTAACGCTCACCGTATCTGGGAGGCATTCGCACTTTTTCACTAGTGTTGGGTCACAAAGAAATGGGTTCACAAAGAATTGATTTTATTATCTTTTGCTCGTAATATTACTTGACCCTTTTTCCACTGTTATAGATTGTCGTGAGCAATCTCAAGATTGAGATTGCATTTTCTATTGTTGTAAAGTGTTGTAACCAATCTGAAGAGTCATTTTGTATCCATTGTTATAAGCTGTTGCAAGCAGTCTGTTAAATCGATCTGCATTTTCCGTTGTTATAAACTGTTGTAAGCAGTCTGTTAAGTCAGTCTGCATTTTCCATTTTATAGACTGTTGTAAGCAGTCAGTTATGTCAGTCTGCATTTTCCATTGTTAAAAACTGTTGTTATCAATCTGTTAAGTCAGTCTGCATTTTCCGTTGCTATAAACTGCTGTAAACAGTCAGTTATATCGGTCACATTTTCCATTGTTCAAAACTGTTGTTTCATGTCAGTCTGCATTTTCCGTTGCTAAAACTGCTGTAAGCAGTCAGTTATCAATTGTTAAAACTGTTGTAATCAATCTGTTAAGTCAGTCTGCATTTTCCGTTGCTATAAACTGTTGTAAGCAGTCTGTTATGTCAGTCTGCATTTTCCATTGTTAAAAACTGTTGTTATCAATCTGTTAAGTCAGTCTGCATTTTCCATTTCTATAAACTGCTGTAAGCAGTCTGTTATGTCAGTCTGCATTTTCCATTGTTAAAAACTGTTGTTATCAATCTGTTGAGTCAGTCTGCATTTTCCGTTGCTATAAACTGTTGTAAGCAATCTGTTAAGTCAGTCTGCATTTTCCATTTCTATAAACTGTTAGCTAGTCAGTCGCATTTTTCCATTGTTAAAACTGTTGTTATCAATTTCAGTCTGCATTTTGTCGCTATATAAGCAATCTGTTAAGTCAGTCTGCATTTTCCATTGTTATAAACTGTTGTTAGCAATCCATAAAGTCAGTCTGCATTTTCCATTGTTTTAGACTGTTGTTATCAATCTGTTAAGTCAGTCTGCATTTTCCATTGCTTTAGACTGTTGTAAGCAATCAGTTATGTCAGTCTCCATTTTCCATTGTTAAAAACTGTTGTTATCAATCTGTTAAGTCAGTCTGCATTTTCCATTGCTATAAACTGTTGTAAGCAATCTGTTAAGTCAGTCTGCATTTTCCATTGTTATATACTGTTGTAAGCAATCTTTAAGTCTGTCTGTACTTTCCATTGTTATAAACTGTTGTGAGGAATCTGTTAGGTCAGTGTGCATTTTCCGTTGCTATAAACTGTTGTAAGCAATCTGTTAAGTCAGTCTGCATTTTCCATTGTTACAGACTGTTGTTAGCAATCTGTGAAGTCAGTCTGCATTTTCCATTGTTACAGACTGTTGTTAGCAATCTGTGAAGTCAGTCTGCATTTTCCATTGTTACAGACTGTTGTTAGCAATTTGTGAAGTCAGTCTGCATTTTCCATTGTTATATACTGTTGTTAGCAATCTGTGAAGTCAGTCTGCATTTTCCATTGTTATAAACTGTTGTTAGCAATCTGTAAAGTCAGTCTGCATTTTCCATTGTTATATACTGTTGTTAGCAATCTGTGAAGTCAGTCTGCATTTTCCATTGTTACAGACTTTTGTAAGCAATCTGTTAAGTCAGTCTGCATTTTCCATTGTTATATACTGTTGTAAGCAATCTGTTAAGTCAGTCTGCATTTTCCATTGTTATATACTGTTGTTAGCAATCTGTGAAGTCAGTCTGCATTTTCCATTGTTATAAACTGTTGTTAGCAATCTGTGAAGTCAGTTTGCATTTTCCATTGTTATATACTGTTGTTAGCAATCTGTGAAGTCAGTCTGCATTTTCCATTGTTACAGACTGTTGTAAGCAATCTGTTAAGTCAGTCTGCATTTTCCATTGTTATATACTGTTGTAAGCAATCTGTTAAGTCAGTCTGCATTTTCCATTGTTATATACTGTTGTAAGCAATCTGTTAAGTCAGCCTGCATTTTCCATTGTTATAGACTGTTGTAAGCAATCTTTAAGTCAGTCTGCATTTTCCATTGTTATAGACTGCTGTAAGCAATCTGTTAAGTCAGTCTGCATTTTCCATTGTTATAAACTGCCATAAGCAATCTACGAAGTCAGTCTGCATTTTCCATTGTTATATACTGTTGTAAGCAATCTTTAAGTCAGTCTGTACTTTCCATTGTTATAAACTGTTGTGAGGAATCTGTTAGGTCAGTGTGCATTTTCCATTGTTATAAACTGTCGTAAGCAATCTGTAAAGTCAGTCTGCATTTTCCATTGTTATAAACTGTTGTAAGCAATGTTGAAGTGAGTCTGCATTTTATATAATGTTATAAAATGTTGTAAGCATCTGTTAATTCAGACCGCATTTTATATAGTATTATAAACTGTTATAAGCATCTGTTAATTCAGACCGCATTTTCAATTGTTATAGACTGTTGTAAGCAATCTGTTAAGTCAGTCTGCATTTTCCATTGTTATAGACTGTTGTTAGCAATCTGAAAATTAGTCAGTATCAAGCCAGAAATAGCTAATGAGAATTCGTTCAGGAAGGATAACAGACAAAAATAATATCTTGTTTGGCTTGTCAGAACAATACTGCAAGCTGTTATCATGTTCTATCCGTTGTAAAAGCCTACAAGAGTATTAGATTTACAGAACACAGGAAGCCCAAGGGTTGGTTTAACCACATAATGTTTTACTGTATGTGGAGAAGTTTTGGTAAAACGCTTATATAAAGAAACTGTCTCAAAATATGATATTTACGATTGCCATTAACCACTGGTAAAATTGTAATATACATAAGATGAGATTGGTCTGTGTCTCTCAAAATCGCAACAAAGCCATCCGGCAAAGACCTTGTTAATACTCTGTCCTAACAGGCATAACAGGGTTTGAGTGATACAAGATACAAGACTTACACTGACGGTAATATCCTATTTACTATTTACAACTTACACCGTTCTTCTGCTTAACCTAATTTGATTCGAGCGTTATGAAAACTGAAGGACAGGACTAAATAAGAGAAATTAGCTATATCCAAACGATGTTCCCACAATGTATCACGAGACCACAAGCAGCACAGAAACAATTAAGAAAGGAATTAGCTGCTTACAATAATTCTCAACCAGTCACAAATGCCAATAACCTAAACCACTCGTGACTGAAAATATCAGTGGAATAAAATAAGGTTGAAATACTCCGACATGGAACAGTTATTATGAGTCTTACCAAGAAACTGACACTTCCAGTTGGTAATGGTAAATCCAGAGGCACTTTTGTTACACTAACAAATCCACGAAACTCACTATTCTCCTTTTACTTGCCTTCTGTGTAACAATATGAACAAAACAAAGATGACAGAGATTTTTACTAAATCTACATGTACAGGACTGCCATCTATTAGCCAGATGCTAAACTATAAAGGTTTATTTATAAAAAAAATAAATTTCATTGTAACAGCGTAATTGCAAACTGGACACATTTCGAGAATTGTTCAAGTACAGAGCCCCTATTTAATGAAAAAACGAAGAAAATAAATATAAAAGTACATAAATGTGAAAAATCAATAAGTTTAAGAAACGGGTTATGAATACTTACAGGGTTTGGCATTGCTTAACAGTTTTAGGTAGTTAATGTGACAATTGCTAAAATTTATGTGCAACAAGAAGCGAAGCAGGCTCCTCATCGACTTCATAACATAATATTTCAAGCTGGAAAATCTGTATTTAATAAGTCCGAGGAAGTCTTCATCCGACAAAGTCAATTCTGTTCTTCGCTGAGGAAACCCATGATTTTAAGAAATATTCATTGTGGTGTGAATTTTGAAATCCACATTCATGTTTGGGCATCAACATGTTTAAAACATAAATCTCTACAGAGGGCTGTCGGGAATGTGTCCGATTCCCCCTTTCAATCTCATGATGAAAAGGGGAATCGAACAGATTCCCAAAAGCTCTCTGTGCAGATTTACTTTTGAATATGTTTGTACCCATACCTAACTGTCGATTTGTTTCGCCATACCCATGATTTATATCGACCTTGCTTGTCTCGTTACTATCTGAAATATCATCTCCCCCGTACTCCCTTAGATTCAGACCTCTTGCACCTCGGTCTCAGAGAGGATCATATCTCTCTCTCCTAGAAGGACCTTCTCATCCACAGCCACGAGATGTTTGCCATAATCTCGCTTCCACAGTTAACCCTGTGAAGATCTGTAATACTCGTTTTGTTCTGTAGGTGACTGTTTTCTCCCTCTGCTGACTCTGGAATTCTCTCTAAATTCTGCTCCCAAAATGGAGTAAATTTTGGGGTATTAAAAGGGGAATGGAACATTGCCTTCGTAATTGGGCGGCTTTCTGTTTAGTTTACTTTCCTTTTTCTGCGCACTTTCTTCCCATTTCGAGGACGAATTAGGTAGGCCTATGGAACGGACAACCCAGTGCCTATGTCTGTGTCGGTCCAGGAGAAAGAAAGAAAGAAAGAAAAAGCAGAGCAAACAGAAAACCGCCCAGTTCCGAAGATAAAGTTCCACTCCCCTTTTTACAGTAAAAATATACTTAATTTTAGGAACACAGAAATTAGAGAGAATTCCAAAGTCAGCAGAAGGGGAAAATAATCGCCTACATGGCAAAACAAGTATTGCAGATCTTCACAGGGTTAACTGTGGAGGCGAGACCCTGATAAACGCCGCTTGGCTGTGATGAGAAGGCCCTTTTAGGAGGGATATGGGATCCTCTTTGCCCCAGATACGGAATGGATCTGGATCTAAGGGAGTATCGGGGAGATGATATTTCAGACAGTAACGAGACCAGCAAGGCCGGTAGAAATCACCGGATTTTCTGATCGAGAGGAAAAAAGACTGACTTTGAGGAACTAGACTTCTCGAACTTTGTAGATGCAGATTTGTTAATGTGACATATTATGTTATGAAGTTCATGAGGCGTTTGTTTCGATTTTTGTGGTGCCTGAGTTATTACAATTGGCACACCAATTACTTGGGCCTGCGGGCATTATCATACAAATCATACCCCTTTGGCATTAGGTCATATATTGCCTGACTTTTGACATTTTATTTACTCATTATCATCATTGTTACCGATTTTTCCTTATTTATTTTTCTTTTACACTTACTCTCTCTGTTTTTTTATTGCACTGGAGCTCAGAACTTGTAAAATTATGCAAAATGCGTTCAGTTTGTAATGGGTCTGTTATAATAATATTTATTTTTATAAATAAAGCTTTTATAGTCTAGCATCTTGCCAATAGATGGCAGTCTTGTACCCGTAGATTTAGTTGAAATCTGTCGTCCTTGCTTCGTTTACACCGAGTAACACCAGAGGCTAGTCAATTTTAGTAAAACGAGAATGGTAAGCTTTCTGGATCTGTTAGCGTAACAAGTGCCTCAGGATTTACCAACTGAAAAGAGCAATTTCTTGGTAAGGCTCGTAACTGTTTCACATCTGAGGCAGCTTGAGGAATGGAAGTCTTTCGAAACGAGACTTAAAACTTAATTTTGTTGAATCGATGCTATGGTATGGAATATCCACGGTAATTATACGGTATATCAAGACCGTGGGAATACCAAACAGTGAATGTGGAATATGCAGTGCGAGCAAATACATCTGATGAATAAACTATTAATTTGATAGTGGAGGTCCTGCAGGTATTTTGGAAGTGGTGCGAGACCTGGATAAGCCAGTAACTAGTAACAAGTAAGTAACATCGGTGTATTTCAGTCTTATTTCACTGTTATTTTTATTGGCAGTTACGACTGATCAGTGGCTTCGCTATGGGGGTCCCCGGGGGACCGGGGCCCTCCCAGTCAGATGCTCGGTCGCCCCCAACTAGCACCCCCAGTTGAAATTCTTCCCTTTATAGCTAAACTTTAACCCTTACAGTTTTTTTATACATTTGCATATAGAGTTGAAAACTAATTGAAAATTGATCTAGGGTAGTTTGCAGTTTACATTGACGCCACGTAACACCGTTTGTCCCGTCCGCCAAGGTAAGTAGTTCCACATGAAACGCCATGTTCTCTATCTTTGGGGGGGGTCCAGCCCCCCCAGCTAGGTAAGGGCACGCCACACTAGGTTAGGTTAGGTTGGTTAGTTATGGTTTCGTCATTTTAGTACCAATTTCGTATGTTGGTATTCCTCCGCGACTAGAAAACTGGCAGACGACACCCGCGTCAACGTAAACTGCAGGCGCTCCTTGCTCTATAATTTCAAAATACAGGTTCACTTATTGCTAATACTATTATTTTCCTTCATTCACAACTATATATATACTTTCGAGAATGGCATATTTTATTTATTACACAACTGGTACATTAGTTTTGTGTAATTTTCTTTGGTCCCCCAAAAATCATCTTGGGCCTCTGTAGGCCAACCCCTCCCCCCCCCCACTGCTAGTGGTTTTGGTTATTGGCGTTAGTGACTGGTTGAGAATTATCATCAGCTAATTTCTTTGTTAATTGTTTCTGTGCTGTTTGTGGTCACGTGATATATTGTGGGGATATCGTATACTTTCCCAGGTAGATCTAAGCCGGCTGTCTGTGGTGAGCTAGGCTATGGCAGTCGACGTTTTTCTTTAGAACTTTACCTGCTAAACAAGAATTTAAAGTAATATTTTGGCAGTCAAATGTAATTAAGCTGTAAATTACTTTAGAACTGTAGCCGACGGTAAATGGGACCCATTGTGAATTAGGATTTTGGGTGTGGTAAAACCCTTTC
>NC_089765.1:10635875-10653375 GCF_040412425.1 Macrobrachium rosenbergii | reverse complement strand
TAAAAAGTGTAGCAATCAATATTAGTGTTTCAATAAATTCGGTATATTTTCCTGCATTTCATTCGGTCTATTTTTAATGCAGTTATATGTATGTGTATACGTATATATGTATATGTATATACATATATATAATCTATTTATATAATCACATATATATATATATTTATTATATAAATATATATATATATATATATATATATATATATATATATATATTTATTATATAAATATATATATATATATATATATATATATATAACTATATATATATAATCCTATACTCCTTTGTTAATATATATATATATATATAATATCTTATATATATATGCTATATATAATCTATAGAACACTCCTTTGTTAAGTACGTGCCAACGAGAACCTTTCTTACTGTAATTATTATAATTGCTGAGATGAAGAAGAACCCTACTCATATAGAACAAGCCCATCACAGGGCCACTGACTTGAAATTCGAGCATCCAAAGAATATTAAGGTGTTCATTCGAAAGAGGAGATCAGTTTTTAGAAAAAGATAATTTAACAAGTTAATAAATAGATGAAAATGTAAGTAAATTATTAAAATATATGAGAATGGTACTAGGGTAGTAATGCATTGCATCTTCACTTGAACTTTTGAGGTTCCAATTGCACGACATCTGGGAGGCTGTTCCACAGTCCAGTGTTCTCATTAATAATGCCTCTTATGATTCCCTGACAGGCACCCCAGTGTACTACCAAGTCTCAGACAACTGTCTCCAGTAGACTGTTCCACAGTCCAGTGTTCTCAATAATGCCTCTATGATTCCCTAACAGGCACCCCAGTGTTCTACCCCGTCCTAAACAACTGTCTACAGTAGGCTGTTTCACAGTCTAGTGTTCTAATTAATAATGCCTCTATGATTCCCAGATAGGCACCCCAGTGTACTACCAAGTCTCAGACAACTGTCTACAGCAGACTGTTCCACAATCCAGTGTTCTCATTAATATTGCCTCTATGATTCCCTGACAGCCAACCCAGTGTACTGCCAAGTCCCAAACAACTGTCTTCAGTAGACTGTTCCATAGTCCAGTGTTCTCATTAATAATGCCTCTATGATTCCCTGACAGGCAACCCAGTGTTCTACCCCGTCCCAAGCAACTGTCTACAATACTGTGAATGCTCGAACGGCGTGGCTTGGCTTTTCCAGTGCGGGGAACTACAGGCTTTCGACACGACCAAGAACGTGTGCAACTGGCTCACCAGCGTCGATTGCGGTTCCAGACCAGTGCCGCAATAAAACGAGAATAAAAGGCGGAAAAATGGAACTAGGATAAACAATAACCCTTTCATTTCGCTTTTCCTTTCGCTGTACCTCCGTTCATATTCTCTTTCTTCCGTCTTACTATTCCTTAATCCTCTCCTAACAATCGAATCAAAATGCAGCTTCGAGGTTCTCCTCCTGTTACACCTTTCAAACCTTTCGACTGCAACTTTTATCTTTTAGGGCTGGATGAGTTCATCATGGGTCCCAGAGCTTGGCCTTTGGCCTAAATTCTAGATTTTGTTCTATTCTTGTTTTATTTTGCTCGAAGCAAGTTCACACAATAAAAGTTTGCAACATTTATACAGCATCTCATTCACACAGTTCCTGCTCTCAATGTCTGAATTAAAGACCACTTATACAAAAATATGTGAGCCTCACGTTTGCTATTTCCGTGGGTCGCTCCTGGCTTGTCTCCCATCAGTTCACACAGCTGTAAATGGGCAGCTGCAAGTGCTAGGGCCAGGAAACGTGTAGGACTAGCAGCTTCATCCCTAAAGATTTAATAAGAAACCAGAATGTCCAGTCCTGGAAGCACCCTCTTAGAAGGGGGTGAAAGATTAAGGTGAACAAGTGTGTATGCATATATATACTGTACATATGTACATATATGTTTATGCATATACTGTATATATGTATACATATGTACATATACATGTATATAAATGCATATATATATATACACAAACACAATATATATGTATATATATATAATGTACTTATATATATATACATAATATATATATATATATAATATATATATATATTATATATATATATATATACACTGGGTTTGAAGGCTATGAAAGCCTGGTTTTGCTAGAGCACTTGAATGCAAAGACGGGCAACTAACAGAGAAAGAAATGGTTTGTTTGTAGTTACGGAATTCTCGAGGTACATGAGGATGAGAAAACATTATTTTAAAAGCTCTGATTGATGGCAATTCTTGGTTACCAAAGAAAGATTTTGTGTACATGAAAAGAAAAAAAAGACGAGGATAAGAATTTACTACAGTTTGGTGACGAGAGTAGTTTAGTTAGGTCAGACGACATTTCAAGTTAAAATAGATATGTTCTTTTTGTAAAGACGTCGCTGTAAATGAAATTTAGATATGTGAGGGCAATGGGAACATATCAGAAAACACAAAATGAAACGTGGGCTGAGGTTAAAGATATAGAGGCAGGAATACATGTGGAGCATATAAAATTATAAGCTGTGGTTGTAGTGAGTGTTTGTGAGAACATAAGCATAAAGAGGGGATAGATGCAGTAGATAGTAGAATAAGGTAAGAAGTGGTTTAGTGAATAAAAAAAAGATTGAAGGTGCAACTGATCACTTAAGACACCTGGAAAGTGTTGCAAGGGACAAACCTTGATAAATAAATATATAATAAATAAGCTTTTGAGAGAAACTGATTGTATTTCCTCATAAAACATCGTTAACATTTTAGTAATATTTATTTCGGTTTGGGGAAAAAGTACAATATTCAAACGTCATGACATTCAAGTTTCAGTTTGGCGCTCTAAAACTACGCGGATCTACTCTTGCAGAAATACAAGGAGTTTAACATGATCAGCCGTACAAATGCTGTCAGGAGTGGGCACAAAGTGGCATTTAGACGCTAGCAGACTCTCGTGATAAATAGAGGTTATTAACGTAAGTGTGTATGGGAAAAGTCCCCTTAAGGACTAGGTGCTTGGCTCGTGGTCGCCGGTGCGGATGTGGGTCTAGGCCTGTCTCCGCACTCGACGAGTTGCTCCCAGTTGCAGACTTTGAGACGTTCGTCGTAGAGCGTCTGTGGGGCGCAAGTGAACCTCCAGGCTATCTGGTCAGAGCATTCGCAATAGGCGCCACAGTCGTCGGGGTCAGGGTAGTAAACAGGAGCTGCTTGCCAAAGAAAAATAGGCAAAAGGTTTTAGTATTTTCCTTATGACATTAACATCTAGGCCTATATGTCTTGACATGTGAAACAGGAACGTAGTATTTGTACGCTTCTTTTCAGTATTAATGACAGTAATTGTACGATTTTTGTTTGATATGGTTATCTGGATTCCTCTGTGCTCATGGATATGTTAGTAGGTGTCAGCGAGGCTTAAAAAAACATTATAATGTCTGAGTGTATATGCATACTCGGAAGAACAGTTACAAGATTAGCATAGGTCACGGATGGATCAGGGTAGGAAGGGAAGATTAAGCAAGGGGTAGATACATTGTATGAAAAGTATTGGAAAGGAAGGGTCTTGATGCCCAGAAAGTGAGAGATTGTGTTCAGGATCAAGGTACATGTCACTGTTGAAAAGCCCTCTGTGAGAAAAATCCCTCTTGGGGAAATGGCTCAATGTATCAAAATTTGACCATTTTTTATGTTGAAGGAAAGGGGATCCTAGAACTGTCAATGATGGTCAACTTACATGAAGGATCTATTGCGGGGCACTTGGCAGTAATTTCAGCGGAACATTGACCTTCCGCTCTCGCCAAAGCGATCACAGGTAGTAACACTAGCAACTGCCCAGCAATCTTCTGTCAAAAATAAAAAGTATGTTGTCTCAGTTTGAAAATCAATGGCTATCATAACGCAAGTGCTGAAGACCTCGGGTTATACAAAAAAAAAGCAATCATCTGATCTAACAAGCAGGTATCATCTTTGTAATGCTTAGTGCTCTTGTCTAATCGGTCTGACTTGGTGTCTTAAAAAGTCGGAAATTTACTCAGCTCTACTGTTCTGGAATCCCAGTGTGGCTTCTGCCAGGAAAGATCACTGTAATGCTTAATACTCTTGTCTAATCAGTCTAACTTTACGGCCTCTTAAATGGTCGGATATTACTCGGCTCTACTGTTCTGGAATCCCTGTTGGCCTCTGCCAGAAAAGACACTCTGGGGACTTTACAACTTCACAGTGAAGTTCAGTTAACACTGGGCCTTCAAAGTGTCTTGTCTTATGTCTCCTTTCTTGATGTGTCTCAAGCATTCCATAATCTGGCATGAGGTTTTATGAGAAAAACTTCCTGCTTATGACAACTCCTTCATTTGAAGCGGAGTTAACTCGGGGCCTTCTAAATCTTGTCTCCTTTCTTGATATCTCTCACGCATTCTAGATTTTCACTTAGTAGCTTTCTGTCCACTGTCGCTCTTTGAGATTCCTAGTCTTTCACCTACATTTTCCCTTCTTATAATATATCTTTTTTGTCCCTTCTGTTCAAGTGCCACTGACTCAACCATCTACACTTCCAAAAAAAAACTCTCAGGACATCTCGAGTTCACGTATTTCATCCTCAGTCACTAACATTTCATCATAAGAGCATATCGGAATAAGAGTCTCGTAACTCAGCTCCCGCGTTCCCAAGACTCATTCTAATCTATTTACCTTCCAATTTCGCGTGAAATTCTCCGATTCTGCCAGACGAAATTACATTCTAACCTCTCATTTCTGCTAGCAGTTTAGAGACACTGATTACTTGTCTGCAGACGCTGTTATCTCGATTTTTGGGGCATTTCAAGTACAGTACTGGGAATTTTATGGGAAAGCCATATGGTAAGGGGTGATGTTTATTAAGATAAGAATATTGGATTTTTATTTGATAAAAAAAATTTTAGGCATTTTTTGATTACGAATCGCCAAGGTTTTTTTTTTTTACCTGTGATTAATTTTTGTTAAAGGTAGACTTTTATAGTGTCTATATACAAACTAGTATTTTGTGAATGACTACACTATTTCTCACCTTGGCCCCTGAGCTTAGATAGTTATTCTAATAAATTAAAGAAGTTACACATCTTTGCTAAAGTTAGGCCTTAAGGACTTCTCTCTGAAGCAGGAAAATTTCTCATAAATGCAATACAAATATATGATAAATATACAATATACAGTACCACTGCACTGGCTATCACGTCTCGTACCCCTCCCCTGGGTTTAAGGTTTCGTACCCCTTGGGAGTACAGGTACCCCAGGTTAAGAACCACTGCTCTGAAGGTATTTTGTCTTAAGAAATTTTGTAAAACGATTTACAACAGATGTTTGTAGACTTCTCCTATATGCAAATGATGATCATGAGAGTAAGGAGCAGGATTTTCGCCAGATTTTGAGATTTAAGAGATACAAAAAAAAAAGAGAAGACATTGCAATGCCACTTAGAAGATCAAACTTTGAGGCACAGCAAAATGTTTGAAGAATTGCGAAGTTCAGAAAACCAAATTGCCAAGTGACGTTATACTGGCTTTTTTTTTTTTTTGAAGGGGAGGTGGGGGGAGGTGCTGGAGGTGGGTGGCAACTTCTATAAAGTTGTTACATCAAAACCTGAAATGCTTTAAAAAGAGTTGTAGTTAGATAAGAGGGCTTGATTAAAAGTGTTACAAACTGAACTCAATCGTTCACCATATACACCTGTCATACAATCTTTTCGCACCATCGAAATCTTTACATGCAATAATCCAATGTTTTTTTTTACTACATTTCTTTAATACCCAAGATTTATTTCCACTTCATTTTGGGACTATCCACCACACGTCATTGGCTGATGACTATCAAGCCTTGGTTTGATTCTTGCGACTGACTGGTGCACTCACCCAATATGGACGCCATGGCTGAGAGGTGCAGTCCTCTGTCATAACAGCTACATCCGTGGATCGCCTCCGACTTACTCTGCCCTAAAATGGAAAGCTGCAGTATCTACAAAATTTCGAAATTGAGATATGCCACTTATTAGGCTCGTGAAATACTAACGCACAAGTTTCTGCTGTTTCAGAATGATTCTTCAGTGCTTTCCGCGAGTATTTAGGGCGACCCGTTTGCAGTATCTGCAAAATCAGCAGTATCTACCATTTTTCTCAGTTCTGCATTTTTGCAGATAATGCAGTCTTCCGTTTCAGGGCTCTACTGCTTACCAGCCCATCCAGCTGGGGTCACGGAAAAGGGTGTGGGCCTTGCAAACTCCCCCCTTTTAGCAAAGTTGCCGTTTTGATTACTTGACAGTTTGTGAATCTATAGTCTGAGGAGAAAGTTTGTAACCGCGACTTGAGCGCTCTCGTTAGTTCGACGTATCAGTTATAAAATAAGCATTTAAATCTATCCCATGCTTGTCTGGAAATGTAACACTCCGGTGCGAAAATGATGTTGGTGACTCATAGTATACATGCAGGCGTCTCGGCTTCATTTTCTGTTCCCTCATATTTCTCTGTTTATCCATTTTTCCTGTAACCTGTATTCTCTGAAGGCTGGTTTCCCTGTTGACTGTCCGTAAAGACTTTCAGCTGAATACTGAAAGAAAAAAAAGTAGAAAGCACCTGGAAATTTGAAGAAAGAAAGAAAGAAAGCAGCTGAAGATTTAAAGAAAGAAAGAAAGGAAAAACCGGCTGAAGATGTAAAGAAAAATAAAAAAGCATCTGAAGATTGAAAGAGAACAAAGAAAGGAAAAAGCAGAAGATTTAAAGAAAAAGAAAAACCAGGTAAATATTTAAGAAAGAAAAAAGGCGAGCAATGAAGATTTTAAGAAAGAAAGCAACTGCTGATTAAAAGAAAGAAAGAAGAAAGCAGACGGAGATTTAAAGAAAGTAAAAACAGGTAAAGAAAGATTTAAAGAAAGAAAGAAAAAGAAGACAGCAGCTGAAGATTTAAAGAAAGAAGAAAGCAAATGCTGATTTAAAGAAAGAAAGTAGAAAGCAGCTGAAGATTTAAAGAAAGAAGAAAGCAACTGCTGATTTAAAGAAAGAAAGAAGAAAGCAGCTGAAGATTTAAAGAAAGAAAGCATCTGCTGATTTAAAGAAAGAAGAAAACAGAGGGAGATTTAAAGAAAGTAAAAACAGGTAAAGATTTAAAGAAAGAAAAAAAGTAAGCAGCTGAAGATTTAAAGCAAGAAGAAAGCAATTGCTGATTTAAAGATGGAAGAAAGCAGCTGAGGATTTCAAGAATGAAAGCAACTGCTGATTAAAAAGAAAGAAAGAAGAAATTAGACGGACATTTAAAGAAAAAGAAAAAATCAACAGACGAGTTTTTTCGCTCCTTCAGTGAGAAAGTGGAACTGGATAAGTAGCAGGACGCAACTTACCATCCTGACCCTGAAATGGACTTTTCCGTATTGCCCCTTCCTCTGAAATGACGTCCCGTTTTTATACAGGGTAATTATGGCGTTTTCAGGCTTATGGGAGTCGCAAGGGCGACGCCAGAACACAAGGTTTGCCATGTACAGTATACGTAATACTCTCAAGGGTCTGTCGGTGCTGCCTTGTGAGAAAGTAAACAAGCCACTCACCTCTCAAGGTGAATGGGTTATTGATGTAGTGTTTACTGATTTTTGTGTTTTGTCAGTGATCTGTTTGAGACATGTAGTTACACAGACACTACACACACACACACACACACACACACATTTCGCTCCATCATTACAAGACTGTCGTAACAAAATCTTGATTTTTCAGCAGTCCTATAATATTTTGATTTAGACTTAAAATCTTCCCAGCGCCATCTCAGCCAAAATGCACTTAGACTTACTTTATGCAAAGACGCATAAATGGGCAATCTTATAGCTATGTAACTCAAAACTTCAAATTTTCATACGACATAATATCAAATATAATATATATATATATATATATATATATATATATATACATATATATATATATATATATATATATATATATATGTGTGTTCATATGAGCAATGAGTGTAGAATTTAATCCACACAGTTGTTGCTTCATGTTACTGCTCTGTGTATTTTCACTAATGAGTTACTACACGGCACGTATTCCCCTTGCATAACAAGATTACAGAGATTATTTATGAGAACTAAACGGCTGTCGAATTAAGAAATGCGCATTTCTCTTTCTCGCTTTGTATTATGCGTTCACTTTTTTTGTATAAAACCTCTCTATTCTGAGACCATTAGATATCGTCACTTAACATGACATCGCTATATTTATGACTTAAAAAATTCAACTTGATAAAGGAGAAATATTTGATTACGATGAAGAACTTTAATTTTCATTTCATTTTTGGTTATTTTTAGTATAACTGCAATCTATTACTGAGCTGCAGCCTTGTACAATAGAGCCCCATTGCTTTTATACAGTTCTACTGCGTCAAATCGAGTTTCATTATTTATATTCCTCTACAAAATTCCATTCGTTCTGCGTTGTTTAAACAGCACTTTATGATGTACGTACCTCGTGCCGTTGCTAAGAAACTCAGTTCACCGAAAGGAGGTAAAGGAAAAAATAAATTTTCTTTTTTAGGTACTAAGACCGGAATATATTTCCGATTATTTCTTTTCAAATCACAGCTTCTCGCCGAATGTAAAGGAACCTACAGTAGTCTGTCTGCATTTAATAGCACCATTGCGCTTTCCTCGTCTTTATAGTTTTAATCAAAACGCTAATTTTTTTTTTTACGGCATTTTGTTCTTATATATCGAGAAATCTTGGAAAGGACTTTGTTCTGATGAGAGAGCGGACCCAGAACCAGACGAGCAGTTCCTAACGTTTACGGCAGTTTGTAGCAGCTAAATGTTCTCTGGTTCGCTGTTAAAATCAGTTGGTTACTCACTTCACTCCAATTCGCCAACAACGTTTCATTCCTTTCAAGCCCAGTTGTGTCTCTGAGGTTTGAGCTTTGAGGTGGTGGTGTGGCGGGATTTGTGCCGTAACTGGAACGTTAATAATGGCATTCGGCAGGAGGTCATTGTATGCGAACCTAAGTCTAGGTATATATATATATATATATATATATATATATATATATATATATATATATATATATATATATATATATATATAATATAATGTATACATATACACCAAAGTAAAAATAAAGAGCTTTACCTTACATACCTAGACCGTGCTTGAACCATTCGACATAACAAGCCCCTTAACGCAGCCATTCGACGTAGATTCATTACACCCACTTCCCAAACCATCGTATCTACATTATATGGACGGCATGGGGACAAGTGTGCACCTGGTTGATCAGAATTTGCGTATATGAAAAAAAAAGAACATTAATCTAGGCGCCCGATCTCCAGCTAATCGTAGACTAGCCTACGAAACTGTCTACAGTTGCCGGTAAGGTTAGTCTGATCTCGTTAGTATTTGTTTACTTAATTGAGGATATGAACGCCCTTATAAACAATTGCCTTCAGTTTTGTTGCACTCAGTCGTTTCTGTGCAACGTTTCATATGAATGAGTTTCTGTGCAACGTTTAATTTGAATGAGTTTAAGCCTCATTAAGCGTCAGGCTTTGGGGTTGCAATCTTTGTTCTGTTAGCACAGCCCTAGGCCTAGTAGGAAAGTCGGACTACGTGAGGTTCATCCGTTCCGTGTTCCTCATTTAATTAGGTCAGTAGGGAGAGCATGAAGTAATTTCTACATTGTTAAAGACTTCATTGACATTTTAGACCGAGACGTTCAAGAAAATTTTCACCTCCAGCTCAGTAGCCTAAATGGCGCGTCTCATGTGACGAACCATGTATACAATTTGAATGCCCCTCATATATGCGCAAGCAATGGTAAATCCTTTACTGGGGCGACGACAGTCTAGTAATTACTGACATTTTCCCAAATCTCGTTTAGGTCTTCATTCCCACAGAATTTGTGTCTTTCCTAAACGACTAAAGGAACTTTCGTGATATTAACTCTCCGTAAGACGTTACTGCATATACCAGGCATCACAAGGGTGATCAATATCAACGCCGGATAATGTTCGTTTCCGGTATATTATTTCCTTGCTAACATACAGGAGGCTATTGTTTTTTCCTGGTCCCTCTTCAGCGAAAGTGCTCAGTGGACTCGATTCGTGACTTGTGTTCTATATGCAATAATGTGCACACTTTCGAATAGTCGTACGGCATACTCCATGTTAACTCTCAAATCCACACTGTCCCAACACTCAGAAAATAATTTTATTTTCTCTTTTAAAAGACTTGATATTTTCACTTCTGATATCAGTGGGATCTTATTGTAGAATCTCGGGCTTGCAGATCTGAAGGCTGTAAAACCATTTGTGTGCTGATTTTAACTGGTGAGAGATGTATGAAAATCTTGAAATAGGTGTAGCAAAGTATGCAGGCTAGCCATCCCCCAGTCTTTAGTTCGCAAGATCTAAACTGTTGCTGTTATAAGTACGAAATGTCTTTTATATGCATACAGGCTGTAAAAAAAGTGAATTCCAAGTCTGAGTACGAAATTTCTATAAAACTGAGTTTGTCATTCTCATGAGAAACTGACAGGTAAATAAATTAGGTAACTCAAAGAGTCTGGTGCTGATTTGTTTTTAATGAATGCATATTGCTTATTATAAATATGGTTATCATCCAAGTTTGTAATATTAATCACTAATTAATTCCATCCCAGGTTCATATCAGTGATAGTAGTCAATGAAATTTTAACATAAGTTATTTAACTAGACAAAGTGCTCTGCAACACGTGAGAAAATATCAAATTCAACTGGCTTTTGAAATTTTATCTGAATACAGGAGCTTAATTTTTATCAACCGCTGGAAGTAGTTAGACATCACTTTGACACTGATGGTGCAGTCTGCCAACAAACGCATATAGTTAAAATAATGCGCTGGGAACGACAACCGACATATGTAGCTTTTGTTGCTGTTATTTGCGGATGAGTTTGACACCACGACGCTAGAAAATGATGGACATGTTCACATCAGCTTCAGTGATTTAACAAGGCTGTTTCCCGTTTTGACTCCTCGATGGATGGCCAATTTCGTGACTCATTTGGAGTTATTATTATTTATTATTATTATTATTATTATTATTATTATTATTATTATTAAAATAGTTTAACTAGACCGGTGAGCTGATTAACGGCGTCAGTGACCTAGATGTTGTAACGCCAATTTTAGTAACCATAAATCAATCACTTGGTCACTCATTCATGAAGACAAAAGTCCTTTGACTATGAGGTAACGTATGTATGCTTGTTGATTGCCATTATATAGTCTTTTTTTCAGGGTGCCTTTGGGGTGTAGCTAATACCAGTGGTAAATTTAAGTTTTGATAACAGTAGCCTGTTATATGATCGCCTTCAGGATCACGTAACGCCAGTGACTCCAAATATCAAAAATAAAGAAGGAATAATCACAATTACAGCATGACTTGTTTGCTTATAAGTGTACAGTTTGCTCCGCATAATTCAGCAACAAATGGAGTCAGCACAAGACTAGCTACAGATGAGTCTGTTTATGAGCCAAGATGGTTTTCAAGTCCACAAATTTCGAGTCCCAAGTTGTACAATCGGTCCACATTTGATATAAAGAGGACTGAAAATATGAAGTCTTTCAAGAAAAAAATTAGTCTTATTTTTCGTATTGTTATGATATAGATTTGAAAGTGAACATGGAGTACTTCGTATAAGTCTTTGAATGTCTTAGCTAAAGTATGAGCGTTTCAGGTGAACTTTCCTATATAGTGCCCTCAGCGGAGTGGGACCAGGTAAGACTACTCAAAGTATCCCAACACGAATTTACTTAACTACACTTCACAGCCATAAAAAAAAATTATATTTCAGAATGCATATAGAGCTATCTAATGTTGGTTAAAAGTAAAACGAACTTTTCATCTATTCCCTGTAATGTTCGTAATTTTCACGAACGAAAGGGTTTGTAAATATTCACTGGGTATATTGTTAGATAATGCTACTGGGGTCTTTGACATTCTCGGCAATGTCGTGTAACCAACCTCATACCACGAATTTTGATTTACTTTTACTCGATAATGCATATTGCTTTAAAGTATTTTAAGTCTTCAAATATACAAAAAATGGGACTTAGTAACTGTGTAAATACGATGTTTGCTCATTTGTGTAGGAAGATCATTGAGGAAATGAAGTAATTTAAAGACGGCGTCATAACTTTCGATGCATCGAAGCTGGTTTGCAACAAATATCGCAAGTTTTTTGAAGTGTTAACCACAAATACTTTGTCTCTAAAGTGATTTATGGTAGTATCTATTAACTCAGTCATTCCTTCATTATTGGGATATTTTATGTTATACAGGAAGGCTTACATTAGTCTTTTAAATGTTTAAATTTATAGTTTATAAACTTAGATTTAGTCGCATGCAGAAGGTGATGGTGCTCGGTTTTGAAGGGATAAAAGGCAAGTACCGTCAGAGCAGTGGTTCTCAACCTTTTTCATTACCACGCCCCCTCTAAGAGCTGGGCCTTCCCTCCACGCCCCCCTTGCATCTATGAGTAAAATTCCTTCCCAGATAGGAGGAAAATAAAAAAAAAGAAAGAGAAGGAGTTTCGAGTGACGGGGAGGTAAATAATTACAAAATAATGGTAAGCCTAGCGAGTCTAACTAGAGTGGTAGATTATAGGAAACTAACGTTATAAGGCAATACGTTTGCATATTTTATATAAACTTCTGAATATTAGTTCCTCACTCTTGTTCAGAAAATAACGAATATAATTCTAGAATTTTAAAATTTTCCCTAGGCCTCGCGCCTCCCCTGGAAATTGCTGACGCCCCCCAGGTTGAGAACCACCGCGTTAGAGTCTTTGAATGTGATGGTGTGATGCTTACTGCTTGTATGCGTTTTAAGGAAGAAGTGCTTTTGAATTGATAAAGGTACCGAATTAAAAAAAAATAATTCATAAACAAACAGAGAATATGACTCAAAGGCAGATTTGTTGAATACTGTATAGGCCTATGTGTTTAAAGTGGCGAAGTATTTGCCCAGCACGTCTTCCAACATGTCCTTAAGTAATACGCAAGCCAAAGGATTTTTTCGTGGAGTAGGTCATAAAAAGCAGAGCCAGAGTTATTTTTAATCACTTTTCAACATGGAATCAGAGGCGTTAGAACCAACGAAGCGGAAAGAACTGCAGAGGAGTTACAGGAAATGGGATTTTCGTGAGCGTCAGAACCGAAGAGTTCGTTTCACTTTGTGATTTGGTCATTAATCCAGTCAACGTAGCAAGAGACTTCTGCGTAGACCCCGGGGTAGCCTGGACGACCGCAGCCGTAACCCCAGGACACGATGCCCGCCAGGTAAGGGGCGCCGGTATCCTGACAAGCCAGGGGTCCACCCGAATCGCCTTCGCAGGCGTCGACGCCTCCGTCGATGACCCCCGCGCAGATCATGCAGCCGTCGATCTCGGTCTCGCCGAAGATCTTCTTGCAGTCTGCGTCGGACATCATGGGGATGGTGGCCTTCTGAAGGATGTCAGATGGGTGCCCCTCCTCTTTGAGCGTCCCCCAGCCGGAGACGACGCAGTCCCCCGTGGCCAGGTGGTCCTTGTCCGGCAGGGCGATCGGCTGGGAGCAGTCGTCGAGCGTGATTGGGGAAGAGAGTCTCAGGAGGGCGATGTCGTTAGCCACGGTCCACTTGTCGTACTTCTCGTGGATTCGGATCTCCTTCAGGATGATGGTCTGCTCTTTGCCCTCGTCCTCGATCAGGTTGTGTTCTCCTGCTACGACCTGAGGAAATAAAAAAAAAAAAAAGCCTAATTATATCCGAATGATTTAGTATCCGACAGCAGTATCAAATTTTCATGTCACTGATCACTTATTACAGTTTAAACAGGCTGGCAGCAGTAATTAATAACCATCAATATATTGTTTACTATTTTACTGGTACTGGTTATGACACGTAATAGTTCCTCGGTGGACGAGTTGGTAGAGTGTTCTCGGCTAGCACTTTGCTAGGCCCGAGTTCGAGTCTCTGGCCAGCCAATGAAGAATAAGAGGAATTTATTTCTGGTGACAGAAATTCATTTCTCGGTATAATGTGGTTCGGATTCCACAATTAAGCTGTAGGTCCCGGTCCCGTTGCTGGGTAACCAATTGGTTCTTCGTGACCACCTGTTCTCTAAAGTTGACCCGACGTGTTGAGGTTTCTTTTGAAATGTTTATTGACCTCATGAGGGGGGTGGGGCGGCAAGTTCCTGACGTCACAGGGAGAGTGAAACGCGACACTGTCAAACTTGGGATGCCGGAGTGAAACTTAGAAAAGAAACTAAAAAAAAAAAAATTGCAGCAAACAGGTGAAAGAATTCACACGAGGAAACATCACAGACGTGATGCTTTTGTAGATGTTCCTCGTGACTGGCAACTTTTGAGGCGAAGAGTAACCTTAATGAGCGGTGATTGTTTTGCCTTAGTTTCACGTGTTCAACACTCTGAAAATCGAAGCCCCCCCTCAGCTTTACCTTAGGTTTTGGTAACTAAGAGGGTCATTACTCTATAAATAAAGTCTAGCTTGGGGGTTACTTCTATAAATAGTCTGGGGGTTACTTCTATAAAGTCTAACTGGGTGTTACTTCTGTAAATAGTCTGAGGGTTATTTCTATAAATAAAATCTAACTGGGGGTTACTTCTATAAATAAAGTCTGACTTGGGGTTACTTCTATAGAAAAAAAAAGTCTAACTGGGTTCGCCTCATCTTAATCTGAACAATTTCATATAGACGACAAGTCTTACAGTTTCTGGTCGATGAAACTGCTCATAGAAGTTTGGTATTAGCCCCCAAAGTGCTCATTATGTAATGGACTCATAGAATTGTTAAGCCAGCTTGAGACATACTTTTTTATTTTGGATCATTGTTAAGGCATGCGTGTGTTTCATTTCATTAGGATATTACGCACTTGAATGGTTTTTCGAAAATCAAAGTGACTTTGAATGTGCTTGTATCCAGTAATAAGTGACTATTTGCTTCTAACTTACCTGAATCAGCATTGAAAGGAGTACTATGGTTAGATTTAGTTTTCTGTAAAAGAAAACTATTGTGCCCGCTTTGTCTGTCTGTCCGCACTTTTTCTGTCCGCCCTCAAATCTTAAAACCTAATGAGGCTAGCGGGCTGCAAATTGGTATGTTGATCATCCACCCTCCAATCATCAAACATACCAAACTGCAGCCCTCTAGCCTCGGTAGTTTTTATTTTATTTAAAGTTAAAGTTAGCCATAATCGTGCATCTGGCCGCCACCGAGCCGTGGTTAGTTTCATGGGCCGCGGCTCACACATCATTATACAGAAACCACCGAAAGATAGATCTATTTTCGGTGGCCTTGATTATACGCTGTACAGAAAACTCGATTGAGCTAGAGATATTTTATGAAAAGTGATTCCCAGGCTCTGAATGAGTTTGTCCATGAGTTTGATCAGGCTGTCACACTGTCATGAAGGATTTTGGTAAAGGTGTGGACTACGGGTTGGTGGTCCATTAGGCTGGTAAGAGGTGCGCCCTGAATAGGTACCCGAAGTGTCGGGGGTTCATGTATACAGCAAAGAGTTCCCTGTTGAAGGTGCTGTACTTCCTCTCAGCTGGGTGTAGTTTTCTGCTGAAGAAGCCGAGGGGCTGCGGCTTCCAGTTGACTGTTGACATCATGAATGTTGTCCATCAGTGTGCCTGCACAGTGTCTCTTTGGTGGAGTAGGGCCTTAGAAAAAAAAAAAGGAAGAGACTGTCAACAGCCTCTGGGCTATGGCCCTTGATTTATGGGGGCTGGAGATAGAGTAGTTGAAGGTGTAAGACCTAAAGGGTGTGAGGACTGCTGTTTTTGGGACATCGTCTTGGTAGACCAGAGCTTGGATGTAGCCCTTCATCAGGTCAAACTTGGAGAGGATTCTTGCCATGTGGAGAGTGGAGGTGATATCTGCCATGTTTGGGAGTAGGTGGTGACCAGGCTCGTGTTTGTAGGTTGAGTCTCCTGCATTCTCCATAGGGGTGCCACGATCTTTCTTATTTTTTCTTTTGTTTTGTATCTGTCTCTTGTTGATGAGGGAGGATTGACTGGAAGGGACCAGTGTCTACCAGTGACTTCCTACCTGAGGCATGGTCAACAATGTCTGAGTCCACTTGTCACTAGGGTGAAAACCATGCTGGTCTAGCGGTCACTCCAGGGTCACCAGTTTATAGGAAAGGTACATACAGGAACCTGGTTTAAAAATGATTTGTTCTCAGAAATTTACCCCTTTTGAATGGGCATTGTGGAATGAAAAATAGTGACAGGCAAATTCATGTCTGGTTGCGGAAGCTGACATTCCTGAGTCAGGTTTTGGCAGCAAAGCTTGTGAAGCTTTACTATCAATACCAGTAAGTGAAGAGTGGACTCACTCTTTTCTGGCATTTCATCAGATGTAATAAGCCAATTTACTTCATTTATTTTACTTCGATCTTGTTCTGATGTCTTGCTTGAGAGATGAACTAGTACGCTTTTGGCAACTGCATGCAAAACCAGATAGAATTAAAACGATCAAAGGTTGTATAGACAACTGACTGATATTTTCAAGTTAAAATAATCAGAAAAATGCACAATACCATTACTATCCATTTTTCTTAAATATCTATCTTTCAAACTAATTTGATCGAAATGGTACTTTGACACAGTGTACAAGACACCTCCTGATAAGTGGTTTTAGTTAGTCGCGTTTGCTCTTGATCGAATTTAAAGGCAAAGTCGGGGCATGAGATGAGGAGTGGGGAAGGGAGAGGGGAATGGGGAGGGGGATGGGGATAAAGGACGTTCGAATGCGTAGTTTGGCGATGCTTGGCAACACCATGTAAGTCAAGAGTAAACGCCTTGACTAAATCCATTTGACAATGCACCATATTACCAAAAATTAGCGGGAGGTGTCTTGTACACTGTGTCAAAGGACCATTTCGATCAAATAATTAGTTTGAAAGATATTTGAGAAAAACTGTGACTCGCGGTCCCTGAAATGGATAGTTGTAGGTTGTTACCCTTTGATGATTATTTAGTCAAGATATTTTTTCCCTTACATTTTAAGCTATGGGGCGTTGGATTATGCAATTTTAAGGTGAATTGCACTAAAGGGCAGTGTACTACCGCCCGATGGGGCCATTCACTTCAAAACCGAATTAAAACTAGAAGGGTAATTTCAAGTTTAGAAGGCCAGACGGGAAGTTTGCCAACCGATAACGAATTTTTGTAGGTTAACAATGATTAAGCATAAAACATTAGTTGACTTTAACATTATAATTTTTAAACGAGAAGTTAGAGACCCTATCAGAAACTCGGGTTTTTCGTGGTATATATTTGCATTAAATGAAAGTAAAAAGTGCGCCGAAGCTTCTTCGGCGCAATCGAGTTTTCTGTACAGCGTATACCACCAAAAATAGATCTATCATTCGGTGGTCTCGGTATAATGCTGGATGAGCCGCGGCCCATGAAACTTGAACCACCGCCCGGTGGTGGCCTCTCCTATGTCGTTGCCAGACGCACCATTATGGGTA